>NC_079443.1:2311137-2326137 GCF_903798145.1 Danio aesculapii
TCTTGGCACACTTTGGGTCCATTAGTACTAATTGAGCATCATGTCAACACCGCAGCCTACCTGAGTATTGTTGCTGACCATGTCCATCCCTTAATGACCACAGTGTCTCCATCTTCTGATTTCTACTTCCAGCAGGATACTGAAATCTGGAGACTGGATTCAGACAGAACATGACAATGAGTTCACGGTACTCAAATGGCCTCCACAGTTACCATATCTCAATCCAATAGAGCCCTTTTGGGATGTGGTGGAACGAGAGATTCACATTATGGATGTGCAGCCGACAAATCTGCAGCAACTGTGTGATGCTATCATGTCAATATGGAGCAAAATCTCTGAGGAATGTTTCCAGTAGCTTGTTGAACCTATGTCATGAAGGATTAAGGCAGTTCTGAAGGCAAAATTTGCATTCAAAGTGTTGAAAAACTGATCACTTCTGTGAAATTACACAGAAAATCATCCAACTTTCAGGTTAATCACCACAAATTTAAGACTTCTGGTTTCATTCACTTCAATTGATTTTAGACATTAAAACAGCTCGTTGTTGTTGCACACTGATATTTTCGTATTATATAATAGTGTACTTTTTATGTTTACTCATGAACACACTTGTTTATAGAGCAAGTAGTTTGATGGTTTTGGTTATTCCTAGTCATTGCTCCCATAGGAAACTGAATAGGAAGGTCTAAAACGAACACATTATCACAGAATAAGGTCAACAGATTGTCCCTCAAGTGTATATATCTTATTTTTGTTGTACTTTTGTTGTATATTAGCTTCATGAGTAGCTTTGAATACATCCTCAGTATCTTCATCCACCCTGTTTAGTATTAAGCCAGAATATGAAACCCACCTCTACCTGTCCATGTGTGTGTGCTGAAGTTTGATTATGTCCGCACTGGATCAGGCCGATGGAAAGAGTTCATGTGGTGTAATGCAGTGGTGCTGATTTCGCCCGAAGCTACAGATTTATGCTACACCCTGTTTCATCTTTTCATGAATACCCTGATCAGGACACTGCGGGTTACCAAACAGATAAAAACTCCACCACACTGCTTATATCATGTGAAGAAAAAAAAAAAAAAAAAAGTGCATTGAGACAATTTCGAAAACCATAAAACACAAACAAAATCCATTATGCAAAACACGAGCAAAACACCTGTGGAAATCAATATGGAAATTTTCATTTTCTATTAAAGTTCATCTGCATTTTAAAATGGCAGCAGAACTGCAGAGTGAACCGTCCTCCGTCCAAGGTTTTTTTTTATGCCGACTAAAATCAATACGAGCCGTAATGCGCAGCACAGCCTCTCCTCCAAGAGCTTGATCTCATAACCTCATGACTTTATGCATGTTCATCTTATAATAAACATCACAGGCAGGATTATATATCTTCAAGGTGTCGTGTTGTGATTCTCCAGCGTGTGTTGTTGCTGCGCATGTACAGCATTGGCAGTATTCCTACAAATATTGAGAATAATTGTAAGTCAATACCAGATTTTCTGTGGCAAATTAGGTTTCCACAGTCTTAGATAATGATTGAGGCTGCATTGATGTTCTTGTATAATAATTTGAGGACTGAAGGTAGTGATGATTTTTTGTTTTGTTTAGCGTAATATACATCTTCTATGAATGAAAATTTAGTAATGAGTAGGCCCACATGGAATCTGCGTGCGCAGAATTCCACAGTTTTTTAGCCCATCATTAATTCTGTTTATTTACTTGTGTAAATGTGTGTAAATCTATATTTATTCACGTTTTAAATTAATTACAGTAATATTATTGACTAATATGAAAATGTTCATCTGACTTATGTACAATGCAGTGTGTACAGTCATATTTTCTGTCTTTTAGTAGAGATATTATATGAGAGACTTGCTTTGTTTACCAAATAAAGTGAATCTAATTGGATTTGCATTTTAAACATTGAATAAAAGTTTAAAAGATATTATTTTTTATTTCATATATTAATGTTTTAGTTATGATACTCCCAAAATAATTACGCAGATTTTTACCTAAATTCTCTGTTCAGATATAGCAAAAAATGTCCGCAGATTCCATCTGGTGCTGGTAATGAGTAAATGGTTATGGTTTTGCCAATGCAAACATTTATCTTTTATATACATTACATTACATTTTATATAAATTAAATTTGTTTACAGAACATTTATAACTGAGTTATTGAATTTTGAGAAAATTTAAGCCAGCCTGTTAATATTGCATTGGTATATCATGATTTCTGTTTCCAAAAGGAGTTTTCAATTCATTTTTACCTTCTGTTTTAAATGTTATAAACCATGCAGTTTTAAAGTGAAGGTTTTATTATTTTATATAGGCAAAACAAAATACCAAATTTCCAAAAGGAGTTTTCAATTCATTTTTACCTTCGGTTATTGAGCCTTTTTAACCACCATCTCAATTGGATTCAGGTCAGGACTTTGGCTAGGCCACTCCAAAATCTTCAAATAGTTTTTCTTCAGCCGTTCAGAAGTTTGAATCATTTTCCTGCTGCAGAACTCAAGTTTGCTTCAGCTTGAGGTCACAAAGAGTTTCATTAAGGTTTTTATTATTAAGACAAAACAAAATACAAACCTACATAGGCCTGTGTGAAAGAAGAAAAAGGGTTTTCGGGCATGAACAGCCTTTTTTAACTGCCATCTCAATTGGATTTGAGCCAGGACTTTGACTAGGCCATTCCAAAATCTTCATTTTGTATTTCTTCATCCAATCATAAGTGAACTTTCTGGTGTGCTTTGGATCATTTTCCTGCTGCAGAACCCAAGATCCCTTCAGCTTGAGGTCACAAACAGATGGCCAGATATTTTCCTTTATCAATGCAAGTCTTTCAGGTGCTGAAGCAGTAAAACAGCCCCAGATCAGTGTACTACCACCAACACATTTTACTGTTGTGTGATGCTCTTTTTCTGAAATGTGCTGTTACTTTTATGCCACACATAATGGGACACACACCCTCCAAAATGTTCAACTCTGTCTTTTCCCAAAAATCGTCGGGATCATCAAGATGTTTTCTGACAAAACTGAGACGATGCTGGGGGAGTCATGAACACTCACCTTAACTGAGGCAATTGACGACTGCAGTTCTGAAGATGTTGTCAGTGGGTCTTTTGTGACCTCCTGGATGAGCTGTCTCTGCGGTTATTGAGCTTGAACTGCCTTTTTAACCACCATCTCAATTGGATTCAGGTCAGGACTTTGGCTAGGCCACTCCAAAATATTCAAATAGTTTTGAAGATGTTGTCAGTGGGTCTTTTGTCTTTTTTTTGGCTCTGAAGATGTTGTCAGTGGGTCTTTTGTGACCTCCTGGATGAGCTGTCTCTGCGGTTATTGTGCTTGAACTGCCTTTTTAACCACCATCTCAATTGGATTCAGGTCAGGACTTTGGCTAGGCCACTCCAAAATATTCAAATAGTTTTGAAGATGTTGTCAGTGGGTCTTTTGTCTTTTTTTGGGTCTGAAGATGGTGTCAGTGGGTCTTTTGTGACCTCCTGGATGAGCTGTCTCTGCGGTCTTTGTGTAATTTTTGTCAGCCAGACACTCTTGGGAAGATTCTCCACTGTACCATGTTTTTTTACCAGTTGTATATAAAGGCTCTCAGTGTGTTTTGCTGCAGTCCCATAGCTTTAGAACTGCTTTTCCAGACTGGTAGATCTCAATTATTTTCTTTCTAATTTGTATTTGAATTACTTTGGATCTCTGCAATATGTCCAGCTTTTGAGGATCTTTTGGTCTACTTCACTTTGTTAGGCAGGTCCTATTTAAGTGATTTCTAGATTGTGAGCAGTTTAGGTTGTAATCAAGCCTGGGCGTTTAACTTAGGTGTGAGTTATTTTTTCACACAGGGATATGTAGTTTTGGATTTTGTTTTCCCTTAATAATAAAAGCATTCATTTAAAAACTGCCGGATGTGTTTACTTTGTTTTATCTTTAAATATTAGTAGAATTAGTTTGATGATCTGAAACGTTAAAGAATGATAAATAGACAAAAAAAATTAATAAAACATGAAATCAGTAAGGGGGCAAATACTTTTTCACAGTACTGTATATTAGCATTAACAAAAACTAGACACCATTCAAATACTCTCAGTTTCTTTGAAATTACTAGATTACTACACACTAGAGATAAGGGTTCAATTAAAATGTAAAAAAGTATTATGACATTTTATTCTATGAAGGGCTGATAACATTTGTTACAAATTTTTTATTTTCAGAAAAGGTCAGCACACTTGAACCGTGTCGTAAAGTTCACTAAACAGATGAGCAAGACTCAGCCACAGCTTGCGTGAGTGTTTGCTGTCTTTATAGCTCATTTGATTAGCCCTGAGCAGCTTCAGCTGTGTGTGTCTGCAATCAAAGGTAAACCGGAACAGATGTGAGAGTACAGGTAAGATGGGATTTGTAGTTCATTTGGTGGCAGTTTATTTGTAGTTCTCCCGCGATCTGCAGGGGCTAGATTTTTTTAGGTGTTTAAAAATAAATAAATAAATGCTCTAAATGACCAAGTCGATTGTGTGTGTGTCAAATGTCAATATCAATACCGATAAATTTTAGAGAACGTCCTACTGAAGTCCTGTGTAATTTGTATTTGTTTTTACAACTATGGAAGTCAATGGTTACCAGTTCTCCACATTCTTCAAAATATCTCCTTTAGTGTTCAAAAACCCGCTTTGAACAAGTGAAATGATTGCAGAATGTTCATTTTTGTGTGAACAACAAACAAAGAGAGATTTTAAAAAGCCAACATCTTGGTACAGAACAAAACGCAGAGTTTAACAGCAGCGCGTACAATTATATCGCACTCCAGCCTGTGAATAAATGACACAGTGTAATGATCGCTCATCATGCTTTTCTGACTATAATCCCGACTGTGTGTGTGTGTGCGTGTGTGAGTGTGTGTGTGTGTGGTGTTCGTCTGTGCTTTGCGACTGAACTGAAGGATGAAAAACACCTGCCTGGATCACAGTCACAGACACTGAGCTCTGCACCGAGCCTCATCAAACATGCACCTTCATTTGCATAATTACAAAGAGCATCCAAATGACTTCTGGAGTTTGGATGGCTCCTCATTAGGACCCCGAAGCTCAGCTTTTAAGCCAAACACCTATTAGCACTGCGAAATCGCTTTGTTAGCCGGATTTGTTTCAAATCTAGTGAATGCTCGCGACTGGTTATTACAAACTGACATTATTCGCTTGTAATAGAGCCATTTGAAGTTTCCCTCCCCTGCATTTAATTCCAGTAAATGACAAATTTGCTGTTAAAAATGTGATATAATATGCGCGTTGACCTGTTCAGATGGCTTCTTCTCCTTCTGATTGAGTTTTTTCTTATTATTATTTTCATATTAGACTCGGTCTCTCTCATCTGCATGGAAATTTTTCGGCGGGGTGAGTTACTGAATGTGTGCTGTTGTGTGAAATTAATAAATACCTCTGGGCAAGGGGACTGTTAATATATTCCTCTTTTTTTTCCTCTTTAATTTAAGCCTCGGTATTAGAGTGGATAATGAACCCTTAGCAGACACTAAATTGATAGAGTGGGAAGTGTGCAATAATATTGATCAACAGCCCGGTCCCCGTGGCGTTGCAGCATTTAGAGGCATATGCTTATTGAATTTAAACAATTTAATGTGGTGTGTTTATGAAAATTGCGGTAGAGCCTCGTGCCGCATTTGTGGAGTGCTGTTCATGTAAAATCACATTACGTCAGATTAGTGCGTGTAACATCTACTAATGCACCTTAAAGCTGCGTTGGAAAGGTAATTATTGTGAAAAATGTAATACAAATAAAGTTGAATTGAATTTAGATGTTTTTTTTTTAATGTTTTTTAAGGTAAATTTAACTCTTCGTGCTAATGTAAAAAAATAATTATCCATATTTATAACTTTTGCTGCTTGTTTAACCTTATGTAAAATGAGTTGAATCAACAATTCTTAAGGGCTTTTTGAGAACTTTTATGTTCAATCTACTTGTAAAAACGATTAGATAACTTAATCGATTTGTGTTGGGGCAACATGAAGGAATTGTGTGAAATCCAGCATTTTTTTTAGAGTGTGCAATAACCAAATCTGACAACACTTGTTGCGTTTTTCCCAGGAGTCTACCGTATTTCAGACCCATCTCTCGCCAGCCTCCCGTTTTGTTATTTCTCCCGGAAAACTCCTGTAATTTCACCCCCGTTCCTCAGCTTGATGGTACAGTCTGTAACACCCACAGGTTGCCAACTTTGGTATAGTATTCGATAGCAGCGACCGCCCGAAACCCGGTCCATAGTACAGTACTAACACCGCAGTACAGTTACTAACCTAGTTCTCAACTGTGTTATTCAGACAAACACACATGCCCCCCTCCTCATCCTACCGGAATTTCGGAGACAAATGTTGGCAGGTATGGCAATGACGGATTTAGCCATATGAAAATTAGTCATGGTTTTACTATAAAACTGTAGTAAATAACTGTATGGTTTTTGGTGCGTACTTTAGTTAAAAAAAAACATGGTTTTAATATAGTAATACTGGAGTAATACCAAGATATCACTGTAACCGGTAGGGTGAGGTAGGGTGAGGAGGGGGGCATGTGTGTTTGTCTGAATAACACAGTTGAGAACTAGGTTAGTAAATGTACTGTGGTGTTAGTAGCTGTACTATGAACCAGGTTTCGGGCGGTCGCTGCGATCGAATACTATACCAAAGTTGGCAACCAGTGGGTGTTACAGACTGTACCATCAAGCTGAGGAACGGGGGTGAAATTACAGGAGTTTTCCGGGAGAAATAACAAAACGGGAGGCTGGCGAGAGATGGGTCTGAAATACGGGAGACTCCTGGGAAAAACGCAAGATATGGTTATTGCATACTCTAAAAAAAATGCTGGATTTCACACAAATTCTTCATGTTGCCCCAACACAAATCGATTAAGTTATTAGATTGTTAGTTAAGTAGATTGAACATAAAAGTTCTCAAAAAGCCCTTAAGAATTGTGTTGATTCAACTCATTTTACATAAGTTTAAACAAGCAGCAAAAGTTATCAATATGGATAATTATTTTTTTACATTAGCACGAAGAGTTAAATTTACCTTAAAAAACATTAAAAAAAACATCTAAATTCAATTCAACTTTATTTGTATTACATTTTTCACAATAATTACCTTCCAAAAGCAGCTTTAAGGTGCATTAGTAGATGTTACACGCACTAATCTGACGTAATGTGATTTTACATGAACAGCACTCCACAAATGCGGCACGAGGCTCTACCGCATGTCTATAGTGCCGCTTTGGATTAGTTAATTAACTTATGTTGCATGTTTTTTGGACGGTGGGAGGAAACCGGGGAACCCGGGGGAAACCCACGTGAGCACGGGGAGAAAATGCAAACTCTGCACAGAAATGTCTGCTGGTTTGGTAAAGCCTAGAACCAGAGACATTCTTGCTGTGAGGCAACAGTGCTAAGCACTGGGCCACCGTGTCACCCATCTAGGAAGAAGGAGGAGTAGGGGTGGATGGGGGGATTCTTCAAAACGAAGATAGCGGTGGTACGTAACCCAGGGTATTTGTAGTAGCTTAGGAGTCGTCTGATTAATGCATTGAGAATTGGATAATGCGGATCCAGCCGCTAGCAATCATAAGCACGTGATCCTCTCGAAATTAGTTTATAACTAAACTTTACTTAAAACATGATATCCCAAAACAATTGGGAGTTTTTGACCAGCAGACTGGAATGATATTGAATATTTTTGTCTCATACTGATGTTAAAGTTTGTAATTAACTATAAAGAGCACCCGCAGATCAGCTCTCATCATCTGACACAGACAATTTACTTCTGTAGGTATCTTTATGTTGTTTGTCTTGTTTGTCTTGTTTTCCCGTCTGATTTTGACCTGCTCCCGAATTTACCTCTGCTATTTGTCTGTCAGTTTCTTATGTGATGCATAATTTCCATCCATACTCCGAGCATTGATCAACGTCTTCAATATTAATCAATTTTCTGTTCTGATATCAAGCCTTGGCAAATAACTGAGAAAGCACCAATGAAAGGGTACATATGATGTCAGCGTTTTACAGTATTTTAAAAATGCAAGGCACTAAAGTATTTTGATATAAAATATTAATCCATTTACATAAACTCATCAAATACAAATTACAAAATACTATTGTGTATTTAAATTACGAATTTGAAATATACGTTCATCTTCACAATTCATTCATATTTTCGCAACACAAATCCATTAAGTTAACTTAATAAATTTAAGTGGATTGAACATAAAACAATTAAGTTGTCCAAATAAAAAAAATCAAGAATTGTGTTATTTCAGCTAAGTTAAAATAAGTAGGTTTAACAAGCAGCAAAATCTTTGGGGTTTTTTTGTGATTGTAGGCCAAATTATACTTGAAATGTATACAAAATTGGGGCAGCATGGTGGCTTATTGGTAAGTACTGTGACCTCACAGCAAGAAGGTCAATCGTTTGAATCCTGGCTGGTTCAGTTGGCATTTCTGTGTGGAGTTTGCATGTTCTCCTCTTGTTGGCGTGGGTTTCCATCAGGTGCTCCGGTTTCCCTCACAATCCAAACACATGCGCTATAGGGGAATTGATCAACTAAACTGGCCGTAGTGTATGAGAGTGTGTGTGTAGAGTGTGTGTGAATGTGAGAATGTATAGGTGTTTCCCAGTACTAGGTTGTGGCTGGAAGGGCATGCGCTGTGTAGAACATATGCTGGAATAGTTGGCGGTTCATTCCACTGTGGCCACCCCTGATAAATAAGGCACTAAGTCGAAGAAAAGTGAATGAATGAATGAATGAATACAAAATTCCTTGTGGATTTTAACATCATCGCAATCGCAAAGTGATTATGAAGAAAAGTGCTACATGGTCTGTGCATTTGTAATTGAATTTCACTCTTAAACAGAAAATAAATCACAGCAATAAAGGCCTTAAGATGTTCTAATCTAGCTGTGTATTTCACAAGAAGTGTGTGTGTGTGTGTGTGTGCTCTCCGGTGACGGCGGTGCTGTAATCCCGCATGATTCGCGCTGCGAGCGGTGTTTTGGAGGGTGTCAGGCAGGTGCGCTGGTCTCTCGGCGACTCGCTGTCTAAGTATGTAAATGCACAGGTGTGACGTGAGCCTGAACCAGGTGTTTATTGAGATATTATAAACAGCGGCGGAGGGGAATGTGCTCGTCATCTGGGGTTTAAACCTGTCAGTCTATCGCAAAACATGCATCACAATAGACAACCTAAAGATACCGTGCTGTGTTGTTCACTGTATAAAACAAAATGCTGGGTTCCACACAATTCCTTCATGTTGTCCCAACTCGAATCAATTAAGTTAATTGTTTTTACAAATTTAAGTGGATTGAACGTAAAACAATTAAGTTGTCCCCAAAAGCAAGAGTTGTATTGTATGAGGCCACATGAATGAGTTTGTATGGGTGTTTCCTAGTACTGGGTTGTGGCTGGAAGGACATCCGCTACGTAAAACATATGCTGGAATAGTTGGTGGTTCATTCCACTGTGGAGACCTCTGAAATATAGACTAAGCTGAAGGAAAATGAATGAATGAAGGAATGCATTACACAGAATAAACACTATGATTTATAATAAGTTAAGGAGGTGAATAAATAAAGGCAGAATTTTCATTTTGGTGTGAGCTATCCCGATAACTTGAGGTAAATGAGTCAAATTTGGGGTTGAATGTTGCTCTGGTGTCCTGATATTTTGGACAGCAGGTGTGAAAATCATATATATTCTTTACTTCTGTCATGTGTTATTGTGCGAGGTTTGAACCTGAAGGCTTTTCTTCAGTGAGATATTACCATTGTGCCCTTGAGCGCAGCACTTAACCCCGGGTTTCTCCAGAGGGGCTGTCCTCGTAATAAACACGCTGTAAGTCACTTTGGGTAAAAGCAGTAGCTAAATGACTAATTAGCATAAACTTTTATACTTCAGATGAAAGGGCAACCATTAACAATCTGATATCATGGCTGTGCTTTGAAACCCTAGTGGGCTTCCTACCTAGACAACACTTTTTGGGAATTAAAGAGAGAGAGAGAGAGACAGATCTACTCTTGCTTGTGATAGATATATGAAACTGCTTACGTATTCCAGCCAAACTTTAAACATTTTATATTTAGTATCGAAATGGGTGAATATTAGACCATATTTTCAATCCGATCTTGTTATTTTGTAGATGACAGTTAAATATGTGTGATTGCGCCCTTTTTACAAGGTGTAAAAGGTCTGTGGTATACAGAACGAATCTGTAAAGTTTTAGCTCAGACAACACAATCTCACGGCAATTCGTAACTCTTTGATTTAGTGGCTAATTTGTATGAATTAGTATGATCTAATTTGTACATTTTCGTACAATTTGCTCATCCCTCAATGACGGTTGGGTTTAGGGGTGGGGTTAGGTGCCACGCCTCCTTTTTAAAATCGTACAATTTTGTACGACTGAATTAGCCACTAAGCTGACAAAACGTAAAATACGTACGTTTTCTCGTGAGATCAGGCTGAAATACCTCACAAATTATTGCAACATAGGCTCATTTTGAAAACGTAGGCCTGTATGCTTTTCTGGAGATAGCGATTTATCTAGCCAGAGGTACGTATGGCTGCATTTAGTTTTTAAAATGAACGCGGTATGACGGCGTTCCTTTTCGTGATAACCAGCTGACTGCTTACCTCCATGTGGATGGCTTTTCTGCTGGTACCAGTTTGTCCAGTAGACTGGAAACGCAAAGAAGAGATGACCATGACAATGGGGTTTGAGTCCGGTGAAGAAAGGTTACAGAAATCAGGTAAGCAGGTAAAAAATAAAATAAACAAGTAAATAACAGGGTGGGAATGTGGTCAAATCTGAAAACATGGTAAAAATTAGGCTAGGGCTTTTTTTTTTGTTGCTTGATTGCTTTTTAAATTTGTCAGTTGGGTTTTGGGAAGTGGGTGGACGGGTCAATCGGTGCTTTTTAAAATACTATTGGTTGGGTTTAGGGAAGGAGGAGGGTGGGTCAGTCAATCGAGCAGTCAGTCAGCCAGTTGACAGCAGCCTCTGGTGGATTTACGTGAGAACAGCAGGCATAAACGGCACCCGCGAGAGATATTTGAGCTCTTATAAAGCGTACACAGCAGCCTCTGGTGGATTTGTGAAAACAAAAACTGCAAAAAAAATTTAGCTCCTAGGACATATTTGGCGCTCTTCAGAAATGTACATAAAGAAATGTGGTAGTCAATTTGAACAGTACAGAAGGGTTAAAGAGTTTTGGAGAACTGCGTCCGTCTGTGGGCTCCATCATCCTCTCACACGACGCCTGTTCGCTCTTAACATCCTAAACTGAAACAAAGCCCAAACAGCAGTCTGTCTCTTTTAGCACATAAAAGACAGGAGATTTACTGCAAGCGTTTTTTGTTTTATCCCGCTTTCCGTGTTACTCTGATCTGATAAAAGGCTCTCCGGCTGCAGGCTAAGAGCTTCTCTTTGAGGTTATTTTAATGCTGAAAGGGGAGCCATTTTGCCCGGCTCTCTGTGATTAGCCATGCGTGAGCCTCAGATCTCCCTGGCTCCGGCTAAAGGAATACTGAATGAACAAATATCTAAATGATAGTGCTTTTTATTCCGAGTTAATGGATGAGGAGAATTGAACTCTACACCGAGCCGACTTTGGTCCCCTGTTAACTGCATTACGCCCAGGCTTAGTCTGAGCGCCGACCTTATTTTCCTGTCTTTCTGAAAAGCAAACACATCAGGGTATTGGCCCGACTGCACGCATTCCTGGGAGATGTGATTAACGGAGAACGCCTCCACGTTCTAGCATCAAGTTTTTCAGTAATAAATTAGGCAGAGATTTCAGATGGCTGGACTTGCCTGTCCAATGGCTCATCACGGTGAGAGCCGAGCGAACACTACGGGGAACATTGATCCTTCCAAACAAACTGCCAATTTTTTTTTTTATTAAAAAAAGAGAGAAAGCTTTTGTGTGAAATTATGCTCTTGTCTCTGTTGTTTACTCTATAGGTTATCCTGATCGGATCAGACCCTCAGGCTTATCTGCCGTATGTTCTCCTTAGGGTTAGAAGAGGCATCTCCTGATGATTATGTAGGGGTGGCAGAAAGTATTTGTATGCAATTAAAGTCACAGTGAAATGAAAGTCGAGGTTCATGTTTTTCTTCCATATTGTGATGCGTAACGGATTATCGGAAATAAAAAAAGCGACTTGGTCCTGTGCAATTGTTTAATTGGTTTCAAGAGGTGGCCATTGCCCTCAAAAGTGGAGGCAGATGAGCTTAGATGATGTTGACTAAATGCATGGGCGACGCTATTGGGTAAAGTTCGGGCTATTCTAAGAGCCAACGCTGTTAAGGATGGGTTCCATTTGAGTTACTGTCATGGACCATTTCCACTGAGTGGTACAGTACGGTATGGTATGGGTCGGCACGGGTAACCTTCATCAGGCTTGCGTTTCCACTGCAAAAATGGTACTAATCTTTATCAAACAAGGCGTGCCGGTCAAATTGAAAGTCCACGGAACGAAGCCTGCTTGGTCCATGAGGAAACGGAGTGACAGGCTCGGGAACCAATCAAAAGGTACCTGGGAAGGAAAAAATAGTGGAACAAAAGGTGATAAAGCAAGACAAAGAGTGAGTGACAGACAAGGTGAGAAAGAGCGACAGAGAGGCACAAAAATCCAAACTCCCACGAACCGTAACAGTTATTGAAAGAATCATTCGCTCCTTTGTTTTTCCGGCTTCTCCTTTGTTTTTCCGGCTTCTCCTTTGTTTTTCAGGCTTCTCTCTCGTGTTTGTCCGTTTCTGAAAGGATCTGATGTCGGAAGCACTGCAATAATCACGCATAGTTATTATCATCAGCTCAAGAAGTTATTTATTTCAAATATAGACGTGCGCTATATAGATGACCTCGTGAAACAAAAACAGGACACGGCAGATTTTGTTCTTCTTGGCTTTGTGGCTGACAATGTATATATTGTAATGTCTCGGCTGTGTATTTAAAATAACTGTACTTTTATTTTCATTCTCCTGGCTTGTCTACGCGCTAGTGACGTTTGTATGCAAACCAATAGCGTTCAGTTGCGCGTCTAGCTCCGCCTTTTGGTACCCTTTTTGTCATGCTACGCTACAGATTTGGCTTCAGTACTTACGAATCTAATGTAAACAAATATAATATTGTATAGCTTCCTGTTTAAAAAATGAATTTAAAAGAGAGATTTGTGAGGGGTGTACTCATATATGCTGAGCACTGTAATAATAAACTGTATTTTCATTAACTAATATTAACCACCAATGAACAAATACTCTACTAATTGTATTGTTTATTGTTTGTTCATGTTATTAAATGCATTAACTAATACAACCTTATTGTAAAGTATCACCATTTTCTTATTTTTTCTAATTGTCTGATTGTCCTGTATTGTTGTTGTGTGTATTTAAATCACTAAAATAATGGTGTTTGCAAACTCAAGGTCATATTACGAGCGGGGTACATTAATCCGCTGTTGTCCTGCAATGGTTTCCACTGAGGATTTGAGTCATTGTTCATTTCCGGCACGTTCAGAGGGCTGTGTTTACACACGGACGCATCTCATACATTAACCAGTGAATTAGCACTTCACAATTGTAGTAAAGTTATTTCAGAGAGCTACGGTGGCTCAGTGGGTTAGCAGCACTGTCACCTCACAGCAAGAACATTGCTGGTTCAAGTCCTGGCTGGGCAAGTTGGCATTTCTATGTGGATTTTGCATGTTCCCTCCATGTTGGTGTGGGTTTCCTCCAGGTGCTCCGGTTTCCCCCACAGACCAAACACATGCGCTACAGGTGAATTGGGTGAACTAAATTAACCGTAGTGTATGAGTGTGTGTGTGGATGAGTCTGTATGGGTGTTTGCCAGTACTGGGTTGCATCTGGAAGGGCATTGGCTGTGTTAAACAAATAATAAGGATTAGTTGGCGGTTCATTCAGCTGTGGTGACCTCTGATGAATAAAGGGACTAAGCCGAAGGGAAATGAATGAATGTCAATTGTCTGATATTCTGCTTCTGTTCTCTTTTGCTTCTGCATTTAGAAACATTTAATTAGCCTTTATTATTATGTTCTTTCTTTCTTTCTTTCTTTCTTTCTTTAGTACTTGTTTTATTAATATAATTTCTGTTTATTATTAAAAAATAATACTGATATGTTTTTTTTTCTGCATTTCGAAACATTATTCTTATTCATTTAGAATTTTGTTCTTTCCCAGCACTGGGTTGCAGCTGAAAGGGCATCCACTGCATAAAGCATAATAGTTGGTGGTTCATTCCGCTGTGGCGATCCCTGATAAATAAGGGACTAAGCCAAAGGAAAATTAATAAATGAATTTTGTTTTTATTTAAATATTTAGTTTTTATTTATTTAATTTTAGTCATCAGATCATCTTTTTCTAAAAACCCTTAATTTTTTTGTTTGTTTGTTATTTGTTATTAATATAATTTCAGTTATCAGATATTCTGCTTCAACTCTCTGTATCTTTAGAATCATTTTCACTGTTTTTAGAAACAATATCTGCATTTTTGTGTATTTATTTAGTATTGTGTTCTTCATTATTCAGTGATTATTACGAGCATAATTTCGGTAATCATAGTTTCTTTAATTTATCATAATGAATCATATGATATTTATTTATCATAATTAATTTGTTGTTTATGTAGTATTTTTGTCTTTATTTATTTAAATATTTAGTATTTTATTAATATAATTTCACTTATCAGATTTTCTGCTTCTGCTTATTTTATTAGTATTTTCTTAGTATTTTGTTCTTCATTTAGTTATTCAACGCTAACTTAGATGAATATTATTTCACTTACCGCTCTTTGATATTTTCTTCTAACTTTTAAAAAATGTATTTAACAATTTGTTCTTTATTTAAATATTTTAGAAACATTTTTTATTTAGTTATTCAGTACTATTTTTTTAATATAATATCAATTATCAGAAGTT
>NC_079443.1:2331137-2356137 GCF_903798145.1 Danio aesculapii
TCCATTTTCTGTATCCATCCATCCATCCATCCATCCATCCATCCATCCATCCATCCATCCATCCATCCGTTTGCCATAGATCAATAGTCAGTTTTCTCTCAGCGGTTGCTCTGAACACAGCATGCAATTGATACACAAAAATTAATTCAAAATACAAACAATTCTACACTTCCTTCTCCCAGGCAGTGACGGACATATTAATCGCGCATTCATCCTCAGAGTCACGTGGTGAATAATATAAACACCAGCTCAGATCTGACCTTGTACATCTCTGCTTCTGTCTGGGCGTCACGCGCTCCTCCAGCCCAGTAGATGTTTCGCTGTTGTTTTAATCTCTTCCCTCCCTTAAAAAAAAGCCTTTCCGCCAGAATATGAATTAGCGAGGTAAAAACTGGATGTGAAAGGGCAGCTCCTCAACAACCAGTCCGTGTTTGCAACATAATACAGCAGGCGTCGCGTGTTGCATTCCAATAAATCCCTCCGCGCCTCCATCTAACAACTTATTCATTTGCTTCCAGATTAATAAGCGCGGCATGATTGCAAATAATAGTTTGTGACATGTTGTGTAGGCAGCATGAAAGGTTTTAGTGAAGCGGCCAGGGGAGAATTGCCTGCTTTGATTTATCCGCCTTTGATTTATAAAGGAAAATCAATGAAACAATTCTTTTCCATTTTCCTCGCCTCCCGTTTTAGTCCCAGACATAAGGCTTCGGACTCCGACTTTTCAATTATACGGTTCTTGTTTGCATTAGATTTGCTTGGGAAAAAACAAGAACGTTTTTTTGGGGGGGCTGGGGAGAGAGAAACAAATGATATATATTTATATATGTTGGTCGACTCTTTGCAGAAATGGCTAAATAGATTTTTAAAGCGGCTCTGGAGCTAAGAACCATGCACAACAATAAATAAAACATAAATAAATAAATAAAATTGCTCAATATCTTGGTTCCTGGCCAATTTTCTCTCCCTATTGTTTGGCAGTGTTTGATAGTGGAGGAGAATGGTAATGTAATATACATAATTCATACGGCCTCTTCATTGCTGATTCTGCTGTCCTGTCTGTTTATGTGGGTAAAATGGATCCTACAGTGTCTATTAGGCCAATATAACACAGGCTTGGAGGATTTTGGCACATTTTATGTAAAGAGACAGAAAGCCCCTGAACATGCTGGACTGCGGGGGATGATGCTCGCCTGGCTTTCATTACAATACCACCCTTCATTGTGAGATTGCTTTTAATGCGCAAATGTCCTGGAATGGCCTCAGATCGGATTATAAGGCGATGTTGTTATTTTGATTTGTTAAATTAGGATTATATAGGTCTAATAAATATATTAAGATTATATAGGTCTAATAAATATATTAAGATTATATAGGTCTAATAAATATATTAAGATTATATAGGTCTAATAAATATATTAAGATATATAGGTCTAAAATATATTGTAATTAGATTCAGGAATCTATTGAAATTATTTTTCTGTGCTTTTTTTTATTATTTCCACATCCAAAGTCATACGAATTTAGCAGTAAACATACATTAAATAAAACTAAATAAATGAGTAAGTAAATAAATAGGATAAATAGAATTTAGATATATTTTCTGTTTAACTATTATTATTATTGTTATTACTATTATTAGTATTATTATTATGTTGTTGGTTGTATTGTTATTATATTATTATATATTATTATTATTATTATTATTATGTTGTTGTTGTTGTTGTTGTTAATATTATATCTATATTATTATTGTTGTTGTTGTTGTTATTATTGTTATTATATTATTATTATTATTATTATTATTGTTAATATTATTATTATTATTATTATTATTATTATTATTGTTGTGTTGTTATTATATTGTATATTATTATTATTATTATTAATTATTATTATTATTATTATTGTTGTTGTTGTGTATTAGTATTGTTATTATATTATTATTAATATTATTATAAATTATTATTATTGTTGTTATTATTATATTTATTATTATTATTATGTATTGTTATTGTATTATTATGATATTATTATTATTATTATATATCGTTATTATTATTATTATAGTTGTTGTTATTATTTGTTATTATATAATATTATTATTATTATTATTATTATTATTATTATTATTATCATTATTATTATTATTATTGTTGTTGTTATTATTATTATTTTATTTGTTGAATTAAGTCGATATCTGTCTAACGAAGGTATTGTAATTAGATTTTCAGATATAGATTCAGGTATTTATTGAAATAATTGTTTGTTTTATATGTTTCGGTGCATTTTTGATGCTTCGTCCACACTCAAATTCATGATAATTTGGTGTTAAACATACTGTACAATACAATAAATAAGTAAATAAATAAACAAATGCATAAATATTTTATTAACAGGATAAATAGGATTATTATCATCAAACAAAGATGTCGTCTCTAACAAGATTTTCAGATCTAGATTCATGCATTTATTGAAATAAATGTGTGTTTTTATGTTTCAGTTTATTTTTGTGCTCCGTCCACACCCAAATTCATAATAATTTAGCATTAAACATACTGTACAATGCAATAAATAAGTAAATAATAAACAAAAGCATAAAATATATATTTTAGTAATATCTGTAACAAAGATGGTCTCTAATTAGATTTTCAGATATAGATTCAGGTGTTTATTGAAATAAATGTGTGTTTTTTCTTTCAGTGCGTTTTTGTTTTATCTATAGCCAAATTCATAATAATTTAGCATTAAACATACTGTTCAATACAATAAATAAGTAAATAAATAAACAAATGCATAAATAAATAAATAATAAATATATTTTTATAAATAGGATAAATATGATGTTATTTGTTGAATTAATTTAATATCGGTTTAACAAAGATATTAAAATTAACATTTCAGAAGTTCAGGGATTTATTCAAATGAATGTGTATAATATATGTTTTGTGCTTTTTGTACTTCATCCACATTCAAGTTTATATAATTTAGCATTAAACATATAATGCAATAAATAAATGAAGGAATAAATAAATAAATAAACAAATATTTTATATATTTTTATATTTATATTAACTGAACATTAAACATACAATACAAAAAATATGAATAAATAAATATAAATATGATTTATAAATCTATGTTCTCTTTTATTATTATTATTAATCTTTTATTTGTTTAATTAATTCCCTATTCGTCTAACAAAGATATTATAATATTATTTCAGATCTAGATAGGTATTTATTGAAATAAATATGTTTTTATTTGTTTCTGTGCATTTTTGTGCTCCAAATTCATATTAATTTAGCATTAAACATAAATAAATAAACAAATGCATAAATAAATAAATGAATATTTGATAAATAGCATAAATAGTTTTAATATCAGTCTAACAAAGATGTAGTCTCTAATTAGATCTGCAGACACAGATTCAGATGTTTATTGAAAAAAAGGTTGTTGTTAATGTTTCAGTGCGTTTTTGCGTTCGTACGCATCCAAATTCATAATCATTTAGTATTAAACATACAATGCAAAAATAAGTAAAATCATAAATGAATAAATAAATAAATAAATAAAAAAATGGGTTTATAATATATTTCTCTTTTATTATGATTTTTTATTGGTTGAATTAAGTTGATATCAGTCTAACAAAGATGTTGTCTCTAACTAGTTTTTACATATAGATTCAGGTATTTATTGAAATAAATGTGTGTTTTATATGTTTCGTTGCAGTTTGTGCTCCGTCCACAACCAAATTCATAATAATTTAGCATTAAACTCACAATGCAATAAATAAGTAACTAAATAAATAAATGCATAAATAAACAAATTACAAATGCATAAATAAACAAATTAACAAATGCATAAATAAACAAATTAACAAATGCATAAATAAACAATTAACAAATGCATAAATAAACAAATTAACAAATGCATAAATAAACTTAACAAATGCATAAATAAACAAATTAACAAATGCATAAATAACAAATTAAAAATGCATAAATAAACAAATCAACAAATGCATAAATCAAAATCAACAAATGCATAAATAAACAAATCAACAAATGCATAAATAAACAAATTAACAAATGCATAAATAAACAAATTAACAAATGCATAAATAAACAAATCAACAAATGCATAAATAAACAAATCAACAAATGCAAATAAACAAATTAACAAATATGTTGTCCCTAATTAGATTTTCAGACACAGATTCAGGCATTTATTGAAATAAATGTTTTTTATTTGTTTGTGCATAATTTAGCATTAAACATACTGCACAATAAAAAAATAATAAAAAAATAGGATAAAATAATTTAGAAATATAGTTTCAGTTTTTTTATCATTTTAATAATTATTTTCATATTTTATTTGTTAAATAATCTGATATCTGTCTAACAAAGATATTGTGATGAGATTTTCAGACATAGATTCAAGTATTTATTGAAATTAGTATTTTTATATAATATAAATAAAGATTTTGTACTGCTATAGAGGAAAATATAAATATTGTAAAATTGTCATACTGTAAAAAAAATATGGTAAAGGGCATATAACCGTATAAAAATATAGTCTATTACTGTAAAATGAAATTGCACTAGCACCCTTTTACTATAAAACACATTAACCGATAAGTTACTGTAAACAGGCATTTGCGGTAACTTGCTGGCATCAGCATTGAATTTACAAATTGGATTTGTGTATTTTTGAATCGTGTAACAAGTACTGTAAAATTTGTCATACTGTAAAATTAAATGGGGTAAAGGGCCTTTAACTGTGAAATTATAGCGGTAAGTCTATTTTACTTTAAAATGAAATTGCACTAGCACCCTTTACTATAAAACACATTAACCGATAAGTTACTGTAAACGGGCATTTGCGGTAACTTGATGGCATCAGTGTCGAATTTACGAATTGCATTTGTGTATTTTTGAATCGTGTAACAAGTACTGTAAAATTTGTCATACGTAAAATTTAAAATGTGGAAAAGGGCATTTAACTGTGAAAAAAATTATAGCGGTAAGGCTATTTTACTGTAAAATGAAATTGTAGTAAGACCTCACTACTGTAAAACATATCATCTGGTAAGTTACTGTAAAGAGGCATTTGCGGTAACTTGATGGCATCAGTGTCGAATTTACGAATTGCATTTGTGTATTTTTGAATCGTGTAACAAGTACTGTAAAATTTGTCATACTGTAAAATTAAAATGTGGAAAAGGGCATTTAACTGTGAAAAAAATTATAGCGGTAAGGCTATTTTACTGTAAAATAAATTGAGGTAGTACCTGCTACTGTAAAACATAAAGCGGTAAGTTACTGTAAAGAGGCATTTGCGGTAACTTGATGGCATCAGTGTCGAATTTATGAAACTGCATTTGTGTATTTTTGAATCATGTAACAAGTACGGTAAAATTTATCATACTGTAAAATTAAAATGTGGTAAAGGGCATTTAACTGTGAAAAAAATTATAGCGATAAGGCTATTTTACTGTAAAATTAAATTGTAGTAAGACCTCACTACTGTAAAACACATTAACTGGTAAGTTACCGTAAACGGGCATTTGCGGTAACTTGATGGCAACAGTGTTGAATTTACGAAATGCATTTGTGTATTTTTGAATAGTGTAACAAGTACTGTAAAATTGAAATGTGTTAAAGAGCATTTAACCATAAAATGAATAATAGCGGTAAGGCTATTTTACTGTAAAATGAAATTGCGGTAGGACCCTGCTGCTGTAAAACACATTAACCGGTAAGTTACTGTAAACGGGCATTTGCGGTAACTGTTGCTGCCAGTAAGTTACCGCAAAAATACACTATCTAACAGTGTAGTAGGTGGAAATTATTTACAGCACATATTTTTCCATTGCATATTGAGTCTATATTCTCCTGACTCTCTCTCAGTCTCATACGCATACGCATTAAAGCCGGTCTCTGACCCTTGTCTTTATGCCCCAGATGAATTATGTTTATGATCAAATGTGTCAGAAAAGCACCTTATCAGACATGCAGAATAACCTTATTAACTGCAGTGCTACTAGCGCCTAATGTAATACCACATTCATCTTGTCAGCGACACGGACACCAGATATTCTCCATTAACTGGGACCCTTACGATGATCCATGTATGTTACGCAGGAGTCTATGAAATGCCACAGAGCTCGTCAGCTCTCCTGAATTCAGTAATGGATGTGAAAACTCCCTCCGCCGCCATTCCCTGGATGTCAGCAGAAACACACTCGCACACACACATTTATACAGCTATCTTTATGGGGACTTTCAAAAAGTGTACCCCCCTAAAAAATGTCTTCAATATGAGAAATATAAGGTACACACACACTCGCACTCGCACACACATATGCACGCATGCGCAGAAACACACAGATGCGCACACACTGACACACAACTTATTCAAGCACTCACACACCCATATGCAGATGCACACACAAATAGTAACACACACACATATACAGCTATCTTTATGGGGACTTTTAAAAGAAATTGAAAATCACTGGTTTTGCTATATTTGTGGGGACATCTGGTACAAACACATGCACACACACACACATAAACTCGCACTCACTTAAACATACACAAGCACACTCATGAACACGCATATGCATAGACATACACAAATGCATATTAACACACATACACACACGCACACACACACACACACACACACACTTACAGTAGACGGCCATATTTATGTGCACACACACCACATACACACACAACTCATACATGCACTCACACACATGCATGCATGCAGATGCACACACAAACATAGAAACACATACTGTACATGCACATAAACAAACAGACACACACACACACACACACACACATGTACAGATATCTTTATGGGGACTTTTAAAACCAAGTGCAAATAACTGGTATTGCTATATTTGTGGGGACATCTGGTCCCCACAATGTGATAATTACAAGGTACACACACATGCACTCACACACGCACACACAAAAAAATGCACACACTCAAACATACACACACAAACAAACGCGCAAACACACGTACATGCATAGAACAAACACGTGCACACACAAACACGTGCACATGCATAGAAATACACACATGCATATTAACACACATACACACACACACACACACACACACACACTTATACCCCCATCTTTATGGGGACTTTAAAAAATGCAGCCCCCCCCGCCAAAGGTACAAGGTACGCATACACAAACATAGACACACGCACCCATACACACACACACACACACACACACACACGCACCCATGTGCAGAAACACACACATGTGCACACACACCACATACACACACAACTCATACATACAACAACTCATACAATACATGCAGATGCACACCCACGTAGAAACACACATACGTGCACACAAACAAACACACACACACGTACACAGCTATCTTTATGGGGACTTTTAAAAACGTGTGCAAATTACTGGTATTGCTATATTTGTGGGGACATCTGGTCCCCACAATGTGGGAAATACAAGGTAGCGCACACACACACAAACTCGCACATGCACTCACACGCATGCACGCGCACATGCATAGAAATAAACACATGCATAGAAACAAACACATGCACACAAACAAACACACACATACCCCCACACACACACGTACACAGTCATCTTTATGGGGACTTTCAGAAAAAGGTTAAAAAACTGGTATTGCTATATTTGTGGGGACATCTAGGTCCCTGTACAAGATACACACACACAAACACACACACAAAATCCCTCAGGCCCTCACAGGCACTCACGCTGCATAGAAACACACACAAATGCATAGAAACACACACATACCCACACTTATACAAACTATCTTGATGGGGACTTTACAAAATTACTGGAAAGGTACTGGAATTGCTATATTTGTGGGGACATATGGAACACACACACTCATGCACTCGCACACACAAACACACACATGTATGGATATGTGCACACACGCACAAACTCACACCCAAACTCACAGACGCACTTGTGCCCGCACCTCCAACCTAATTTCACCAAGTAGGACATGATCCTGCGTTGATCCTGGAACAACAATCCAATCAGCCAATCAGAATTAAGGGATCCGTTTACTGTTTACGTTCAGTTTAAGCTTACGGTTAGGGTTAATCATTCAATCATTAACTTCAACTGTGTGTGTGCTTGTGTGTGTATGTGCGTGTGTGTGCATTTCTGTATGTCATTGTCTTGTGTTCGTTCATCTGTGTGTGTCTGTGTGTGTGTTGTTTGTGCATTTCTGTGTGTGTGTGCGCTTGTGTTTATTCGTCTCTCTGTGTGTTTGTCTGTCCATTTCTGTGTGAGTGTCTTGTGTTTGTTCGTCTCTTTGTGTTTATGTCTGTGTGTATGCGTGTGTGTGTGTGTCTGCTGTAGGGATGATGATTTGAGCAGCAGTTGTGGTGACCTCAGTGGGGTCTGGAGCTCTGGACTCCCGCAGGGCACAGCAAGCCCTCATACATCCACTGCACTGCAGACCGAACAGACCGGCTCATTGTGGAGATAAACACACCTATTAGAGTACTCAACCATTCCAGGTAAACACACACACACACACACACACACACACACACAGAGGCACAATCCCTCATAAACACGCATTTAGTCATTCACACAAACACACGCAAACATACACTGACATTAATCCACAAATATGCTTCACACATACTCTATTGGAGACAGGTCAGGACTGCAGGCAGGCCAGTCAAGTACCTGTATCCTCTTCCTCCACAGGACTCTAATGTGGGCAGACTGTGGTTTTGCATTGTCTTGTTGACATGCATGGGCGTCCCTGGAAAAGTAGGCTGCGATCTCTGTACATTTCTGCATTAATGGTGTTGGAGCCATTCCTTTCTTCTATTATTAGTTTCGGACTGAATAGGTTAATCAGATCATATGATTATTATTCGTTTACATTTGATAATTATTATATATTATTCATTCAATTCAATTCAATTCATGTTTATTTATATAGCGCTTTTCACAATGTAGATTGTGTCAAAGCAGCTTAACATAGTTCTAGTAAAGTCCAGATTTCAGAGTTGAAGTTCGGTTAAGTTTAGTTCAGTGTGGGTTAAGTTTCACTGCTTCACTGATATTCATGTTTGAGTATTTGCTTTATTGTTTTGATTTTGTGAATGAAGACTTTTATTCTACCGATGCAAATCGGGATTTAAGGCAGCTAAGGTAGTAGGTGGGGTTCGTAAGGAAAGAGGAAACAAGATGAAACAATTTTCAGACCGTGAGTTTGTATGTGGTGATTGGTGCTACTGATTAGCAATGAAGCTATTTCACTGATTTAACGGCACAAGATGTGATCAAAATAAACAATGAACAATGGACTTATTGTTTGCCCTTACTGAGATAGCGGCTTAGATCAAAATCCCGCTACAAATGGTGCCATCACAGAAGTGCAAGTAACCTTTGCCAAGGGCACTGACACAACCCCATACCATGACAGACTCTGGCTTTCGGACTTGTTGCTGGTAACAGTCTGGATGATCCTTTTCTTCTTTGATCCGGCACAAGGCGTCCATTTCTCCCAAAAATACCTGAAATACTGATTCATCTGACGGCAGTACACGTTTCCACTGTGTGACGATCCATCCCAGATGCCTCCGAGCCCAAAGTAGTCGATGACGCTTCTGGACACTGTTAACATAGGGCTTCCTTTTGGCACAGTACAGTTTTACCTGGTGTTTGTGGATGTAACTACATATTGTGGTACTTGACAAAGGTTTGCCAAAGTAGTCCTGAGCCCATGTGATTAAATTGCTTATAGATGAATGAGGATTCTTGATGTAGTGCCGCCTGAGGGGTCGGTGATCATGGTTGTTCAGCTTAGGCTTGCGCTCTTGTCCTTTAAGCTAGCGGTGTCAAACTCAATTCCTGGAGGGCCACAGCTCTGCACAGTTTAGCTTCAACCACCTCCTTCAACTCACACCTGCTTAATTGTCTCTAGTAGTCTTTTGATTATGGTTGGAGCAAAACCCCTCCAGGAATCGAGACCTATGAATCTGAGACCTATGCTTTAGGCACTGAAATTCCTCCAGATTCCTTGAATCTTTTAATGATGTTCTGCGCTGTTCAAGGTGAAATATCCAAATGTCTCCCTCTCTTTCTTTGAGGAACATTGTGTTTAAACATTTCAATAGTTTTCTCAGGTATTTGATTGGTAAACTGGCGATCCTCGGCCCATCTTTGCTCCTAAAGGACTAGACCTTTCTTAGATGCAGCTTTTGTACCAAATCAGAATTACAATCACCAGTTGACATCACCTGTTTCACATCACATCATTAACTGCTTCTGTCCTGACTATTTTTGGAAGGTGTTGAGAGACCACATGGGAAAGCTAGGTTGCTGCTGGAAGTGGTGCTAGTGAGGCCAGCAGGGGGCGCTCAACCTGCAGTCTGCGTGGGTCCTAATGCCCCAGTATATTGAAGGGAGCTCTATACTGCTCAGTGAGCATGTTAAACCGAGGTCCTGACTCTCTGTGGCCGTTAAAAATCCAAGATGTCCTTCGAAAACGAGTAGAGGTTTAACCCTGGTATTTTGGCCAAATTTGCCAACTGGCCTCTGTCCATCATGGCCTCCTAACCATCCCCATATCATAACTAGCTTTATCGCTCTGTCTCCTCTCCACCAATCAGCTGGTGTGCAGTCTGGCGCAATATGGTTGCCGTCACATCATCCAGGTGGATGCTGCACGCTTCTGGTGGATGAGGAGACCCCCCCACACCCCAATGTGTAAAGCGCTTTGAGTGTCCTGAAAAGTGCTATATTAAAGCTAGGAATTTGTATTATTATTATTATTAAACACTAATAAACAGCTAATATCTAAATAATAAGCAGCTAAGAAGCTACTAGTTAAAGGTGAGAATTGGTCCTTAAAGTAAAGCGTTACTAACATTGCATAACATTGATGCAATAACAATATCAATGCTGTACTTCTAGTTACTAAGAGCTGACTTCTGGCCTCATCTCCTCGTGTCAGATGCACAGCAATATTTAAATTTCCTGCTTGCATGGCATCCACACATGTAGAGCCGGCCTTGTTTTGGATTTTGGTGTCAGCTAAAGGTGCAAGCATGCTTAATAACAGACGCGAGACCTGTCTTTGATTTAGAGAAGTGTGTGTGTGGTGAGAGAGAGAGACACAGAGACTGCAAACTGAAGCTTCACCTAAGTGTACTGAAAGCAGAGAAAATAATGGTACCCCCTGTCTGTTTAAGAGCGAGAGAGAGAGGCTTAGCAATTTGGATTTTTGCCGGGAGCTGACATGACGTGCTGCTCAGATGTAAATACCGGCCGGCAGAAACTATGATGAGATCTGTGAAGCGTCTGCTTGCTGCCATCATTTTGTGTCTAGGTTGGCATCACCCAGCTCGCCCCACAACATGTTTAAAAAAGCAGAACTAACAACCTTTTCGACGCACATGCATGACTTTAGTTTGGCGGGACGGCTGCCATTTTCAGTGGCGTGAAGAGCGCTGCATTCATAAATAAACACCCCCTTCATTTCTGTGCTTGCTGTATAAAAAACATGCCGGGTTTCACACAGTTAATTCATGTCGCCACAACATACATTGATTAAGTTACTTAAGATGATTGAACATAAAACAATTAAGTTGCCCCGCAAAAAAACAGGAAAATTGAGCTATTTCAAGTCATTTTATATAGGTAGTTTGAGTGCAGCAAGGGTGACGCAGAACTCCCAGAAGTTTTTGCACTCATACACCAGTTCCTGATTCCCCATGATTACACACAAAGAGCTGGAAGCTTATGATGGACTGTAAATGCATTTCACTCACACTTACACGCTGAGTCCTGTATCCTGTATCCTGTAAGTGAGCATAACAAAGCATTTCCTTGATTTACCTTGCTGTGGTTTTTGACCACAGAAATGCTTTCTATTTTGTGGCAGAACAACCGCATATACTACTATGGCAAACAGGGGCCAATTTAACCAATTAGCAAGGTAAGCAGCCGTTTAGGGCCCCGGGAAACTTGGGGTCCCCCCCAAAAAAACCTAGAAGTATAAATAGTTCCTATATATTATAAATAACATTATAGTTTATTCATTCAACCATTTTCCAGCAGCCCAGTCCCTTATTTATCATAGGTCGCCGCAACAGAATGAACCACCAACTATCACAGCATATGTTTTATGCAGCGAATGCCCTTTAAGCCACAGAACTGGGGAAACACCCATACACACCCATAAAACTACTAGACACAGTGGCTGGTGATCAAAAAAGTTAATGTCAAGTCCTGATTTTAACACACAACCTCACACTGATATCATAAAAGACTAAAGACTTAAAAAGCAACACTAAAAACATAAGCTTTAAGGGATTTCTTAAAACAGCCAAAGGATGACTATTCCTAATGGGAGCAGGGAAAGAACTGCATGACTATTAACAATTTAATTACAATTATGTTTATATTATAACATGTAGTGTTATGAAGGAACAGTAGTGAGTTATAACAACCTTCCAGCCCACACACTTGACTTTACCCAGCGCATCCCAATTTTTTTTATTCCTTCCGAGATGCTTCTTGATTGTATTGATTTCCCCGATAATGTAAATGTATCACTTTTGAGCGGAGGGTGAAATTAAGACACAGCCGAGGGGTGTGTGTCAATGCAGGTAACGATTTTGTGTTTGGACTGGAGGACTCTTAATAAGCTCGGCTTTAAGACACTCTGTAAAGTGCTCAAGATGAGATCAGTCTGTCTGTTTACCGCGCATGGCCTAATTGAGAAAGATGAGGCTGATGCCGACGCTATAATTAACGTCACACACAGCGGAGACAACACAAGGTCACCGAGTGTTTGACAAGAAATATTATTTAACAACGAAGACAGGGGCTAATCAATAATTTACTCATTTTTCCACCGGCTTTTGCGTTCAGCAGTGTCTTTATCATAGCGCTGTGAGTGTGTGTGTGTACCTTGTGTTCCTTATACTCAAATGTCCCCACAAGTATAGCAATACCAGTACATTTTGACCTCATGGGGACATTTTTTTTTGAAAAAGCCACACGAATTAAATATTTTAAAATCTAAAAATGTTATTGTTTTTCTATGAAGTTTGGGTTTAGGGGAAAGGTCGGGGGGAGGGTATTGAATATAGAGTCTGTACAGTATATTCATTATGTCTATGGGAAGTCCTCATAAAGGTAGCTGTACAGTGTGTGTGCATGTGTGTGTGCTCTTACCTACCTATCTAAGAGGAGACGCTGGTTTCATTACACACACTCACTAACAGGAGCAACATGGGCTCATTGTGAAAAAGTACCCCTGTATACATTTCTGGAGAGCGTGAATTATGTAGCCAGAACTACGTATGGCTGCATTTCGTCTTTAAAATGAACACTACGGGGTGATATGACGCCACTGATGGCTTCTGTTTCTTTTCGCGCTACCAGCTAACCGCTTACCTCAGTGTGGACGGCTTTTCCGCTGTTACCAGTTTGCACAGTAGCTCGCCATGTACATCGGCAAATTTGAGATGCAGAGAGGAATTGACCACCCTAACAGGATTCGAGTCCAGCAAAGAATGGTTCCAGAAAGCAGGTAGGACAAAACAAAAGCTAAAAAATAAAACAAACAAGTAAATAACAGGGTGAGGATGTGGTAAAATCTGAAAACGTGGTAAAAATCAGGTGGCCACCAAGGTGTCACCAAGTATTTATGTGTATGAAGCATCTGTTTTGTGTGAAGTGCTTCTCATATGATATGCGAGTGACCCGTACAGCTTTACTGTGACATTTCCTCAAGTAAAAATGACGTCGTCTGAAAATTTCTGTCGTACACCATGCCCACCATTGGTACCCCTTTTGGCAGTGGAAATGCAAGCCTGATAAAGATGACCCGTACCACACCGTACTGTACCTCTCAGTGGAAATGGGCCAAAAGTTTAACATTGTGCTGTAAAATCAACACTATTGCTGTGTCATTAATCTAGCGTAATAACCCAAGGTTGACGGCTTTTCATGTCAATGTTGTTTTTGATGTAACTATTAAATACTATTTTTATCTGCAGTAGGTTATGAATAAAATATGGTAATTCTAATAGCTTAATAACATAAATTATATTTTTGGAAATCACCAAGCACCGCGACCCCCCTTAATTTCTCACGACCCCCAATTTGGGAACCACTGCCTTAAGTTGAAGTTTTCAAACTAATTTCGAGAGGAGCACATGATATGATTGACTGCAGCTGGCCACTCATCTACATTCACTAGTTAGCCAATCAGATTAACCCCAACTCACTATAAGTAGCCTAGCTAGAACTACTCTCTTATCTTCGTTTTCCGAAGAAAAACCCCCCATCCACCCTTCTCCTCCTTTCTTCTTTTACCACGGGGAGCTCTCGAGAACCACCTGATCTCGTACTCCCCCTCATATGCTCTGTGGACCAGGCGGAGCCCTGGGCTCACCTATCTCCGAGCTCAGGGTTCTCTCCCGGGACAGCATGCCAAACCTGCTAACAGTTGTCAAACAATATCTAAGTGTGAACTCTTGAAATCATGTTAAAATCAAGTGAAAGCCCTCTGTTGAAGTTTTTTTATATGTTGACTAGGCCAGTGTGTTTTACTGTGTTTCACACCCAGTGTCACTACAGTTTAGGATGGTCTCCTCTTAGAGCTGGGTAGATGTCACCCAGAGCTTCAGGTCCCACTTGCCATGAAAAAGACCTTAAAAGAAAAATTGTATGTGATATTTCATTCATTCGTTCATTTTCCCTTGACGTAATCCTTTATTCATCAGGGGTCGCCACAGCGGAATGAACCGCCAAACAGCGGATGCCCTTCCAGCTGCAAACCCAGTACTGAGAAACACCCATACACACTCATTCACTACGGACAATTTAGTTTGGTCAATTCCCCTATAGCGCATGTCTTTGGACTGTGGGGGAAACTGGAGCACCCAGAGGAAACCCACGCCAACATGGGGAGAACATGCAAACTCCACACAGAAATGGACAACTGAACCAGGGAGGCTCGAACCAGCGACTTTCTTGCTGTGAGGTGACAGCGCTAACCACTGAGCCACCGTGTCACCCTATATGCGATTTTTTTTTTGAGTATAAGTAGAAACCCTAGTCCCCTCCTGACCAGTATAGAGCGACAGTCCCATGTTATTAATGTGTGTGTTTTGAGCGTGCCATTTGAAAGGCATCCCTGTTTTTTCGCCACCATCAAAGGCATGAAAGTTTCCAACTTAAAAATGACACGCAAGGGCATTTGCATAATGCAAAATTGAATTCCCTGAATACATGTATTAATCTGAATTGTAAAAAAGCAGTGGTGGGGCTGCTTACATGCTGTAATTGGCATCTTGTGGTTTGCCTTCCTGAGGCGAGACTTGAGTTTTATGTGTGTTTATAATAAATTGCATATTTAAGCTCGCAGGAAATCACTGGGAGACATCCATCCTACACGCTCTCATTTGCGCCGCTGTCTTTAATTAAACCACGGAAAGAGTCGGCAATTTGTTTCTGAACACTGTCTAATGTCTGAGTCTGCTTATTAGATATTAAATTGATGCATAATTCAGGCAATTAAGAAGTAATCACACAAAGTAATGTAATGGAAGTTAATTATTACTGCATAAGCAAAACAGTTCATTAATGCCGGTTAATGCTGCGACTGCGTCATCTTCAGGCTCTGCGTCTCGTGAATCTGCTGATTCCAGCTGATCTGAGAACAGAAAGTTTGCAGATTCAGTGCACCCTCATGAAGCAAATTACAGTATCAGCTTGATGGTGTTGATCATGAGGTTATTCAGCCTGATCTCGCAAGAAAACGTAAGTATTTTACGTTTTGTCAGTTTAGTGGCTAATTCGAATGAATTCGTACGAGTTCAGTCGTATGAAATTATACGATTTAAAAAGGAGGCGTGGCACCTAACCCCATCTTTAAACCCAATTGGGTGATGAGCAAATCGTATTGAATTGTATGAATTAAATCGTACGAATTCATACGAATTAGCCACTACATCAAAAAGTTACGAATTGACGTGAGATTGTATTGGGTTATTGGTTGTTGCCAGATATCATGAGGAAACGTAACTATTTTACGCATTGTCAGAAAAGTTGCTGTTTGTATTTGAATTCGTACGATTTTTTTTAACAGATGGTGTGTCCCTAAACCCCACCCCTAACCATACCTCTCATTGGTGGATGACTAGATCGTACTGAAAAAGTACGGATGAGATCATGCAAATAAATACGAATTAGCTAACAAATCAAAAAGTTACGAATTTGTCGTGAGATTGCGTTGGAAATGCACGCGTTTTAGCTTCTTGTACACATCCGAACACTTGCAAGCAGAAATGTCCAATGAGTGCAACTAAAAGTATGTTCAGTTTAATTCCAAATGCGTCAAATTTCGTTAATGCATACATTTATCTACAGTATGTCGCTGTTCCTTTTCACGATTACCAGCTGACCGCTTACCTCCATGTGGACAGACCAGTTTGTCCAGTGGCTCACCGTATATGTCGGCGGACTTAAGACGCGTGTTCGAGTCTGGCAAAGAACAGTTCCAGAAAGCAGGTAAGACAAAAACAAACGTAAAAAAATAATTAAATAAACAAGTAAATAATAGGGTGAGAATGTGGTAAAATCTGAAAGCGTGGTAAAAATCACGGCAAGGTCTTTTCCTGCATTACTTTTGAAAACACTGTTGGTTGGGTTTAGGGAAAGGGATAGGGTGGGGGCATTGGTTGGTCGGTTAGTCAGTCAGTCGACAGCGGCCTCTGCTGGATTTACACGAAAACAGCAGGCGTGAACGGCACTCGCAAGAGAACTTTGAGATTTGAAAAAGTGTACACAGCGGCCTCTGGTGGATTCACGAAAGCAAAAACTGTAAAAACGTACCTCCTGGGATGTATTTGGTGCTCTCCAGAAGTGAAGTTTCATAAACTAATTTCGAGAGGAGCACGTGATATGATTGAGCACGTCTGGCTGCTCATCTGTAATCAGTAATAATCCAATCAGAGTGATCCTAGTTTACTCTAAATGGATCATTTTCTTCCTACTGCTCTATCTTCGTTTGGAAGAATCCCCCCTTCCACCCCATCTCCTCCTTTTCCTCCCTTTTCTAAAGGGGGAGCTCTTGAGACCTACCTGATCTCGGATCTCCTGATATGCTTATCGACCGGGCGGGGCCCTGCACTCAAATATCTCCGAGCTCAGGGTTCTCTCCTGGGACAGCATGCCAAACCTGCTTTAAACGCCAAGCATGTCTAAGTGGGAACTCTTGAAATGTATATAGGGGTACGTTTTCAGAATGAGCCTGGGTTGGATTTTACGCGTCAAATAATTTGTGCCGAGCCCCTATGAAAATGGCGGAGATCTGAGAGGAATAGATCGGCATTACTGATAATATGTCCCTGTAAATATCATTAGTGTGAAAAGAAACAAAAGCTTCTGTTGTCATACTGCCCCCTAGTGATCATTTTACCCAGAAACAGCAGTTAAACACTCTTATATACGTTTTTACTGCTTTACAAAAGCTGAAGCATGTTTATTTGAATGGAGAAAAGAACATGTAGCTTCATGGAACCAAAAATGTCATGCTGCTTTTAGTTTTTCCACAAAAAAATCAATATTCAGAGCAGCTATAAATGTTTTTAATGTAAATATTAAATAAAGAGACATCTCTTTGCTAGTTGCACTTGTTAGTGTGTGTGTTTTTGATAGCATCTGGCTTAATTTCAAGGATCTGTTATAACAGATTTCCCCTGAAACGAAGCCTTGACTCTTTCCTCTGATTCTGTCTCGTTTTTTCTTTCTCTCTCTCTCGCTGTTTTAAAGCAGACCCATAAAACAGGCCTGTCCGTGCTGCTCGTGTTTCTCCGAGTAAACATGCGTGTCACCGTTGACCTTTGCAGGGGTCAGGGGGTTTTTATATTGGCTGACATGTTTGAGAGTTAATAGAGACGCTTAGCAACACTCCCATGGGTCGTCCCATTTATTAAGCTACAATGAGTTGCATCTGTCTAAAGCAAATCAAGGAGACCATCAGCCCGGGTCAGACACGCACCGATACACACTATCTCTCGCTTTAACACACGCACACACTCTCGCAGAGATGAGCTCGTGATCTCTGACCGTCACTGTGGAGGGATTTATAGATCGTGCAATGTCATATTAGAAGACAAACATGCTCAATTAATGTCTAGAATGAGATTACAAAGTAGAAGTCAGCCTTTTTAGCAGGATGTTTGACAAGAGTAACTAAGAGTTACACTTTATAATAACTACACACTGTGGATCATTTATTAAGCATTAGCAAATAGTTAACTCATTATTAGATAAGCATTAACGCTACATTAATAGACATTAGTAAGCAGTGCAGCTATACATGCTGTATTCTTGACTTATAAGCGCATGTATAATGTGCCTCATCCATTATAACCCAGCAGACACACAATGCCATAAGATGTTAATATTAGGTTAGATTTAGGTCGCTAGCATCTAAGGACAATGTTATTTTGACATCCAATTACAATGTGACGTTGATATTTGGTTGATTTTAGGTTGTGTTGGAAAGTGACCAACTTCATATTGACGTCAAATGATGTTTCAACACATTTCTAATTATAATAGTTTTAATAACTCATTTATAATAACTAATTTATTTTATCTTTGCCATTTTGACAGTTTGGCTAGCTATTTTTCAAGACATTTCTATGCAGCTTAAGTGAAGTTTAACTTTTAAACTAATTTCGAGAGGAGCATGTGCTCATGATTGACCCAGCTGGTCCACATTAGCTAATCATGATCCTCCAATCAAAGGATCCCAAGTCACTATATATATCCTCATTTCCTCTCTACAACTATCTTCGTCTGGAAGAACCCCCCCTCCTCCCCTTCTTCCACCTTTATCAAGAATGGGCGGCACGGTGGCCCAGTGACTAGCACGTTTGCCTCACAGCAAGAATACCAATGGCGTTGGGTCTTCACTGGGCCATCTGGTGTTCCTGTGCGGAGTTTGCATGTTCTCCGTGTGGGTTTCCCCCGGGTTCCCTGGTTTCCTCCCACCATCCAAATGTGCTCTATATTATAGATAAAATAAGCCTAAATCTTTTTTCTAATGTCTTACTCTAAGGAACTTCACCTTGGCCTCAGCAGCGGGGGAGTTTCAGATCGACCTGAGCTCAATCTCCCCTCGCCCTGTGAAAGGAGGGAGCCCTGGGCTCGAGGATACCTTGAGCTCAGGGCTCTCTCCCGGGACAGCACGCCAAACAAGCTATGTATAAATCGTGAACTAAGTGTAAACTCTTGAAAGTGACATTTAAAGGCTTAACTAGGTTAATTAGGTTTATAAGTTAGGGTGCTTACACACTTGGTTTAATTGCCTGGACTGTACCCAGGTTCGATTGTCCACCCTTGCCACCAGTGGTGTAAAGTAACTAATTACAAATACTCAAATTACTGTAATTGAGTAGTTCTTCCTCAGGAATTGTACTTTACTAAGTAGTTTTATAAATGTGTGCTTTTACTTTCCCTTGAGTACATTTGTAGTGCTGTATCGGTACTTTTACTCCACTACTTTCCTTCAACCTGCAGTCACTACTTTATTTTTCTTGTCTATGGGGATTAGAAAAATCAGTCCTGTGATTCCTGTCCAATCAAATCGCACATAGAAGGTAAATCACATCATACTGAACTACCTCAAGACATGGGTGATTTATAAATGCAGCAAACTGTTTGGAAGCATTAAAAGTGTCCAAGAAGATGTCCAAAATCAGTACACGCATTGACCCAGATGCATGTCACTGATGAAAAGATAAGGGATGTTCCATGTGTGATTACCGAAATTGGCCCCAAACACCCAGCAGGCACAAGACGTCAACATGACGTCAGATTGACCAGAATGTCATAGAGACGCTGCATTTTGTTTGGAAATAAAAATTGACATCAGAACTCAATGTCAGGTCAATGTTCAACGTCCAACCTAAAATCAACCAAAGATCAACATCTATTGATGCTACAGTTTGATGTTGTGTGGACGTTACCACTATGACGTCTATCAGATGCTGGAGTTTGTTTGCCATACCTGATGAATAAATGTCAGTATTTGATGTCAACATGATGTTGGTTTAAGATGTTGGCTTGGCGTGGGATTTTTCTAACGCAACCTAACATCAACCAAATATCAACGTCATTTGACATCATTATTGGACATCAAAATAACATTGTCCTTAGATGCTGGCTAGACGTTGAATTTTAGTCACCTGACATCACAACCTAAATCTAACCTAATATTAACGTCTTATGATGTTGTGTGCCTGCTGGGCAGTATCTAAACGCACTACAGAATGTTACGTTTACACACATCCACAAATTACATGTAAATGCATCAGCCTTTTACAGTGTACTACTCACTACTCACTACTCTTGAATACTTTTGAAAGGTCTACTTTTTACTCATACTTTGAGTAATATTTACACTACATTTTAGGCGAGTAATGCTACTTTTACTTGAGTATGATTTTACTCCTTCCACCACTGCTTGCCACCTTCTCGGTTGGTTTGTGTTCACACTGTCCTTTTTCCTTCTGAACCCCGGTACGCTTGCCCCATCGAGCTGCTGTTGTGTGTACGGCTGTTGGTAGGTGACATACACGAAAGCAAATCGCCAAAATGGATAGATGCACATCGCGGTCATTTTGCTTTAACTGAATCTTTTAATTTTGGACCTACAGAAAGCGACTCGCGTCCATCTGCCGCAAATATTATAAACCTTCAGAACATCACGCGATGTCTGCAGAAGCTGTTTTTAGAGGAGACAACCATCACTGTGATTGCCCTGGCTGAGTCCCACTTGCCATTAAGGTACAGTACGTGACACACACACACACACACACAAATGAACGCTATGAAAACAATAGTTTGTTGTACAGTTGGCGGTTCACTTTCATTATTTGGTTCGATAGCATTCATACCAGAAGTGAACCGGACCAGAGATCGCATGAACCGTACTCAGACCACAACTTTCAGGCGGACTCGGGTACAGTTCACAGGTGCGCACTCGAGTTTAGCCACGTTCACACTAGCTAAACGTACCGTACTCGATGTCAAATGAACCCAGGTGCAGATCAAAAGTGCTAGTGTGAATGCATCCTGAGAGTAATTAGGCAAGTCATTGTATAACAGTGGTTGGTTCTGGAGACAATCTAAAACTAATATTGCTTAAGGGGGGCTATAATATTGAGCTTAAAATGGCTTTAAAAATAAAAAACTGCATTTATTTTAGCCAAAATTAAACAAATAAGACTTTCTCCAGAAGAAGAAATATTATAGGAAATTAGGTCTGGATGATAAAATCAGTATCGCTAAGCTATTTATTGATTGAACACCATTGTCAATAATGAAAAAGTGTTAGGTGTTGGTTTGAAGGCTATAGTTTTATTAAAATATGGCTGCTGAGCGCGTGTCTTGGACGCAAATGCAAGCGCGCAAATAGGGAGCAATATGCACATGGTGTGCTCCTCATACTTCAGCCTCCACATCAAAGTTCCTGAAAGCAAAGAAGGTGAAGGTACTCCAGGATTGGCCAGCCCAGTCACCAGACATAAACATTATTGAGCATGTCTGGGGTAAGATACATCCAAGGCCTTGTAGATGAATCCAAAGAATCTTGATGAACTCTGGGAGTCCTGCACGAACGCTTTCTTTGCCATTCCAGATGACTTTATTAATCAGTGATTTGAGTCATGTCAGAGATGTATGGATGCAGTCCTCCAAGCTCATGATGGAGTCAGACACAATATTCATTCTGTTTCCACTGCAGCATGAGCACATATTCTATACTGGACATTATTGAAGGTTCAGTGAGCAGACTTTAGTCTAAGCAGAGTCAGACCTTACTGTCCTAATCAAATCAGTCAAAATCAAGACATGATCATATTATATTGTGCTCAAATAAGCGTAATCTGGAGGCCTTTACCTTTCATATAAGCCACTTCTGATACCAAATGATCAACTAGAAGTCAAGTTATTATTGGCTGTTCCTAAAACTTGGATAAACAACAAGACTTTAGTCAGGTAGTGTACAACACTATAAGATCATACTAATATATAATACTGTTCAAGTGTTGTGTGTGCGTGTTTTAATGATTTTTAATTCATACATGTTGTGTGTTTAAGTGTGTTTAAGTGAGCTGTTCAATATTTTGTCTGTTTTGTTCATCCTTTGTTGTTTTGTTGCTGGTCAGTGAGTTCAGGCCACAGAGCTGCTGTCTGTAATCACGGATAATAGTCAATTATCACAGAGAACTATCAGATCAATTACAGCGGCGTCAATACACACACACACACACACACACACACACACACACACACACACACACACACACACACACACAATAATTCACTGACACACTCACACATGCACACAAAAAGCATGCCCACACACACGTAAACAAACACACTCACATACATACATACATACATGCATACACACAGAGACATACAAAGGCACACACACACACATACACACTTTTTACACATCCATTCACTCAAACACACATTCTTACACATGATCAGTTGCACAAACACACACAAATGCACACGCACACACATACATGCACATATACAGTACACTCACACAAGAATTCACTGATGCTCTCACACATGCACACAAAAAAATGACCACACACTTAAACACACACACTCACACGCATATAAGCACACACACTTTTTACACATCCATGCATTTAAACACACATTCTTACACACAATCACATGCACTTACACACAAACACACTCACAGGCACATGCACTCACACGTATGCATTCACAAACTCTCACAAATGCGCACAAAGCACAATCTTTCACACACATGCACAAACACACACACACAAACATCTCTCTCTCTCTCTCTCTCTCTCTCTCTCTCTCTCTCTCTCTCTCTCTCTCTGTGGTCACTGGAGTCTCTCGCTCTTAAACACTCGTTTTGTGCCTCTAAGCATGAGACTTATTGATATAAATAGCTGAGCACAAAGTGCACACTGTTCAGCGCTGGACAGTCACAGCCACACACACACCTCTCTGTATGAGGGCAGGCATTTCAAATGGCTGCTTACACACATAAGTTGATGTCGGGGGTACAACACGGTGAAAAACTAACCGCAAAACTACAGTAAATATGAATATGCAAATATAAAACCGAATATATTTCCCATATTATATTATATTATATCATATCATATTAAATTAAATTAAATTAAATTAAATTAAATTAAATTAAATTAAATTATATTATATTATATTATATTATATTATTTTATTATATTATATTATATTATATTTATTATATTATATTATATTAAATTATATTATATTATATTATATTATATTATATTATATTATATTATATTATATTATATTATATTATACTATATTATATTATATTATATTATATTATACTAAATTATATTATATTATATTATATTATATTAAATTTTATTATATTATATTATATTATATTATATTATATTACATTATATTATATTATATTATATTACATTACATTATATTATATTATATTATATTATATTATATTACATTACATTACATTACATTACATTACATTATATTATATTATATTATATTATATTATATTATATTACATTACATTACATTATATTATATTATATTATATTATATTTAATTTTATTATATTAGTAAAGAATTACTCATGTTTAATGTCTAAATATCTGCAAGCTGCTTTATTAAATAATATAATATAATATAATATAATATAATATAATATAATATAATATAATATAATATAATATAATATAATATAATATAAAATAATATAATATAATATAATATAACATAATATAATATATTTAATTATTAATGTTAAATAATATAAACAAATATCCATGCACTAAGCACTGATGGTACAATTTGCTCCTTGATGAGTGATTTATTAATTAAACAGCTTTATTATTACAATGCCGAGGTCGGGAAGGTTAAATATATGAGCTGTCTGCTGGATTTGAAACAGTTAACAGCATTTACTGTGGTATAAAGACAGGCTGAGGAGAAACGCCTGTCGCTTTCACCCCCCTAAACCTGCAGAAGATCAGATGAATCTTTCCCCATTAAGATGACAACACAATCTGAGCTGAAGCTGAGTGTAAATAAAAGCCTGAGGGGAGATGATACATCAGAACAAGAGCTGCAAACCTCCATTACACCAGCACATTTATTTCCATCCACACACACACAGAGAGAGAGAGAGAGAGAGAGAGAGAGCTCTACTTCATTTCACACCCTTTAAAAAACACAATTAACCAATTAAACATGTAGGCACACAATAACATAAGACGTTAATATTAGGTTAGATTTAGGTCGCTAGGATCTAAGGACAACGTTATTTTGATGTCCAATAATTACGTGTAATGACATTGATATTTTGTTGATTTTAGGTTACGTAACATCCACATGTCAAGCTGTAACATCATTAGAGTTTGTTATCTGGTTGATTTTAGGTTGTGTTGGAAAATGACCAAAATCCAGCGTCGAGTCAACATCTTAAACCAACGTCATATTGACATCAAATACTGGCATTTATTCGTCAGGTATGGTGATTAAAATCCAACGTCTGATAGATGTCATAGTGGTAACGTTCACACAACGTCAAGCTGTAACATCATTAGACATTGATATTTGGTTGAAATTAGGTTATGTTGGTAAGTAACCAAAATCCAACTTCGAGTCAACGTCTTAAACCAACGTCATATTGATGTTGAATACTGACATTTATTTGTCAGGTATGGCAACCAAAATCCAACATCTGATAGACGTCATAGTGGTAATGTCCACACGTCAAGCTGTAACATCATTAGACGTTGATATTTGGTTGATTTGAGGTTGTGTTAGAAAGTGACCAAAATCCAACGTCAAGCCAACATCTTAAACCAACGTCATATTGA
>NC_079443.1:2361137-2376137 GCF_903798145.1 Danio aesculapii
CTTTCTGTTTATATCAACGAGGCGACTGTCTCTTTAACAGGATGGTTATGGCCTGTCTGTTTCTACCATTGTGTGGACAAAAGTAGTTCCCTGTAAAAATGAAGGAAGTTGACCAACTAACAATTAGATTAAAAATAAAGCTTAAAGCATCATATATTACACACGACTAACCGAACAAAGGCTTTCCTCCCTCATCACTCTGTGTGTGTGTGTGTGTGTGTATGTGTGTGTGTGTGTTTAAGCATAAACGGAGACTCTGTGTCTGTCTTTATTGGGCCGGCAGTGGAGTCATTACGTGCTGTGTACAGGCTGTGAGCGTCCATGCGTTACACACACACACACACACACACACACGCACACACACACCAGCACATGTCTGCGGCCCCTCGCAGGACTCCTGACTGACCCCCTGCTGCTCCAGCACAGCCCATGCAATTCAGACGCCTGATGACATGTGAAGGCGTGCGTGTGCGAGTGTGTGTGTGGGCTCACGTGCGTCTCTAAGGGCATCGAGCGCAGGAAGGGGCAAAAACACCACTGAAAGAAGCTGGAGCAAAGCCCTGAGTGTGTGTTTGTGAATACTAGCGTTGATGGCTCCCACCAGGTAATTGCTCAGCAGGTGAAATACAGAGAGTGGTCAACAGCGGGAACTTTTCCATGTGTGTGTGTGGAGCCATGTAGAGGTGTTCGGACGCGTTTGTTTTTCATGCCTATTAAAACAGGTGCCGCTTGAGTCCATCTCTAACACAAACTCTTGACAATCTGACAGCGTCTCGCCAATCTTTGATTTATTTCTACTCAAATATATGGGCTTTATATGTGAGCGGCTACTTTTAATGTATTCACACCGAATGCGCCGGATCCTGCGGTGATGGGAATCGATAGCAGATTTAGAGCGCCAAACATTGAGTGCTTCTGCTTTTTTCCTCCATTTATAAAGCACTGAAACTTAAGCTGAGTTTCATTTGTAGGAAGTTTCGTGGGTTCTGTATTCACGATATCGCCGTCTTCGACTTTGTTTTTAAAGAGCCCATATTATAGATGAAATAGGGTCATATTTAGGTTGTAAGGGTCTCCAACAACAGTCTAATATGCATGCAAGGTCAAACAACACTTTGATGGTCTTATAATATGCATTTATTTTTACCTAATTATCCCAGCGACTCCCATATGATTCGTTCAGCGATTCATTTGTACCCAAACCCGTCCTCAGCGCGAAGCTAATCTGCGCTGATTGGACCAATGACAGGCTGCTGCGATTGGTCGACGACACTGACAGGCTTCAGGGCGAGACAGAGTGAAATGCCCAGCAGATTATCAACAATATAAAAGTAGTCACAGTGTACACACGCTTCATAGTGGATTTTGGCTACCAGTGGGTGAATGTAAATACAGACGATGGACTAGAAAATACTGACGACTAACTATTTTATCAAGCAAAAAGTCCAAGAACTGGCGAGGATATGTCCTAGCAGTCTACTTGCTCTTTTTACACACACGCACACACAGGCCGGCGCGTCCAGAATAGAGACGGCGCGGCGGCGACACCTCCCTCCCCCTCCGCGTCCTCAGTTACATCCGCGATTACAACCCTAAGATTTCAACCGCGACACCCCCCTAAAGTCCTCACTTTACAAACGGGTCCCTTTGATCACCCTTTGCCTAGAGCTTTACCCTATCAGAGACACGCACACACACACATCAACCTCCTAAGAGGAGACACTCACACAAACGACCGTCCTCAGAGGAGCCACACACACACACACATTACACACACACACATAGCTGACTATCCATAAACAAAGCGGCACGCGTCGCGTTTTCAACGTGGCTTTACACGCGATATGAGAATATAAAGAGTTACCTGATACAGCACACGCGGTTACAAGTAACAAAACACAACTAAATGCATAATTTGCAAGCTAGAGTAAACGAGGCAACAATTTTAATCGCACGTACTTACACTGGTGAAATGGAGGAAGAAACTGATTCATGATCCACTGATCCTTGTTCTGACAGTCTTTACTGATCCTTCCTTTAACAAACTGATGAAGTCTTCTTTGTAAGCAGGTAGTTTCCAGAGGCTCTCGATCTGCTCAAGGCTAGGCTATATGCTAAGGTTTCATCTTTGGGTGAACTGTCAATAATCTCCATCTGCACAGCGTGACTTCATTCTACCGGTGTCTGTGTGTGTCTCTGTGTGTGTGTGTGTGTGACTTTTTTCTGTTAGTGGGCGGAGCCGCAGGTTTCAAATCTCCCGGGCTTGCGCATGCAACTACTTGTGTTTCGTAGCTGCGTCATCACGAAACACCTAATAACTCGTTATCAAGACGACTCGTTTGAAGCACTATGAGTCGACTCTTTTATAGATGAATCAATAGTTTTAAACACTGTACACTTACAGATTTAAGCCTTAGCTGGATATTTCACTTCACTTAGAGCTGTGTGACACACTACATGGAAGGGCATTTTCAAAAAGCCATAATATGGGCTCTTTAACACTGGGAAACAAACGTCTGGTTTTCCGGAGATTAATCAATATATTGTTTTAATATATAGTAGTTAACTGTTAATAGTTATTAATTAAGTACCTTGAAATGGATTAAAAAAATCCTCTTCTGATAAATAATGATAGCATGATTTAGGTTGTGATGTCAGGTGACCAAAATTCAATGTCTAGCCAGCCTCTAAGCATAACGCTATTTTGATGTCCAATAACGATGTCAAATTACGTTGATATTTGGTTGACTTTAGGTTGTGTTTGAAAGTGACCAAAATCCAACGTTCTGATAGATGTCATAGTGATTATCGTCCACACAACGTCAAGGTGTAACATGATTAGACGTTGATATTTGGTTGATTTTAGGTTGTGTTGGAAAGTGACCAAAATCCAACGTCTGATAGATGTCATAGTGATATCGTCCACACAACGTCAAGGTGTAACATGATTAGACGTTGATATTTGGTTGATTTTAGGTTGTGTTGGAAAGTGACCAAAATCCACGTCTGATAGATGTCATAGTGATATCGTCCACACAACGTCAAGGTGTAACAGATTAGACGTTGATATTTGGTTGATTTTAGGTTGTGTTGGAAAGTGACCAAAATCCAACGTCTGATAGATGTCATAGTGATATCGTCCACACAACGTCAAGGTGTAACATGATTAGACGTTGATATTTGGTTGATTTTAGGTTGTGTTTGAAAGTGACCAAAATCCAACGTCTGATAGATGTCATAGTGATATCGTCACACAACGTCAAGGTGTAACATGATTAGACGTTGATATTTGGTTGATTTTAGGTTGTGTTGGAAAGTGACCAAAATCCAACGTCTGATAGATGTCATAGTGATATCGTCCACACAACGTCAAGGTGTAACATGATTAGACGTTGATATTTGGTTGATTTTAGGTTGTGTTTGAAAGTGACCAAATCCAACGTCTGATAGATGTCATAGTGATATCGTCCACACAACGTCAAGGTGTAACATGATTAGACGTTGATATTTGGTTGATTTTAGGTTGTGTTGGAAAGTGACCAAAATCCAACGTCTGATAGATGTCATAGTGATATCGTCGACACAACGTCAAGGTGTAACATGATTAGCCGTGATATTTGGTTGATTTAGGTTGTGTTTGAAAAGTGACCAAAATCCAACGTCTGATAGATGTCATAGTGATATCGTCTACACAACGGCAAGGTGTAACATGATTAGACGTTGATATTTGGTTGATTTTAGGTTGTGTTGGAAAGTGACCAAAATCCAACGTCTGATAGATGTCATAGTGATATCGTCCACACAACGGCAAGGTGTAACATGATTAGACGTTGAATTTGGCTTGATTTTAGGTTGTGTTGGAAAGTGACCAAAATCAAACATCTGATAGATGTCATAGTGATATCGTCCACACAACGTCAAGGTGTAACATGATTAGACGTTGAATTTGGTTGATTGGTAGGTGGACATTGACATCGGCCTGATGTTCGGTTCTGACGTCAACCCGATTTTCAATCCAAGCAAGAAGCTTGCTGGTTCGAGTCCCGGCTGGCCCAGTAGGCTTTCTGTGTGGAGTTTGCATGTTCTCCCCGTGTTACGTGGGTTTCCTCCGGTGTGCTCCGGTTCTCTCCACAGACCAAACACATGTGGGGGTAATTGGATAAACTAAATGGCTGTAGTGTATGAGTGAGTGTGTGTGTGTGGTGTGAGTATGTAGGTGGGGTATCCCGTACTGGTTGTGGCTGGAAGGGCATCCGCTTTGTAAAACATGTGCTGGTGTGGTTGGCGGTTCATTCCGCTGTGGCGACCTCTAATAAAAAATTTTGTTCAGGTTTTTTACACATTTTCAAAGCATTTGTCCAAAATATATGTCAAAATAAGATTTGCCACCAAAAATCATTCAATTTGCCGAAACACAGAGAAAGTTGTGGCCAAATTAAGACTCCAAAATCACCATAGAGTGGATGAAAACGCCCCCAACACACACAACGGTTAAAACACGTTGGATTCATGTCATGAATACACAACTCCAAACACAAAAGCGTTTCACGTCTTAATCTTCACGATCTCAGTAAGCCATTAAAGAGTTTTCTTAGGACTCAGATCCCACTCGAGGGTCAGTTTAAATGCTTAAGATCTGGGTAATCTTTATGTTTAAGATAGATGATGTGTTTCTGTAATTGGTCATTATGAGCGTTTAGCCAGTAAGTGTTTTCAGCCCACACAGTATCAGTAAAGCAGCGCTGGGTTAAACGAGAGCGTCTGACTCCTGTCTGTAAACACTGAAGGAGACGTTGGGTATATAAGCGCCTGTCTGATTAGGATCTGCTACAGGAACAGCTTTATGGACCTGTTAAAGTTTTATCACAGACACCTCTCAGGTAAAAGCAGTAAATATAATACCTCTCCTGCCCTCGTGCAGCTCTTTTGAAGCTCAGGAACGCGTTAAATTTAACTTAACCGAAGTGTTTTGTTTGAATAACTGATGATTTGTATATCTGTATACAAATCTGGTGATGCATATCATGTTAAAATTAAATCTGCCTCTAGATGACGCTTATTTGAGCACAATAAAATATGATCATGTCTTGATTTTGAATGATTTGATTAGGACAGTAAGGTCTGACTCTGCTTAGACTAAAGTCTGGTCACTGAACCTTCAATAATGTCCAGTATAGAATATGTGCTCATGCTGCAGTGGAAACAGAATGAATATTGTGTCTGACTCCATCATGAAGCTTGGAGGACTGCATCCATACATCTCTGACATGACTCAAATCACTGATTAATAAAGTCATCTGGAATGGCAAAGAAAGCGTTCTTGCAGGAGTCCCAGAGCTCAATCAAATTCCTTGATCTTCAATGGTTCCTCCTTCATCTTACCCCAGGACATGCTCAATAATGTTCAAATCTGGTGACTGGGCTGGCCAATCCCTGGAGCACCTTGACCTTCTTTGCCTCTCAGGAGCTTTGATGTGGAGGCTGAAGTATGAGAAGGATAGCTATCCTGCTGGAGAATTTGCCCTCTCCTGTGGTTTGTAATGTAATGGGCAGCACAGGTGTCTTGATACCTCGGCTGTTTGATGTTGCAGATCTCTCGCACGCCCCCATACTGAATGTAACCCCAAACCATGATTGTTCCTTCACCAAACTTGACTGATTTCTGTGTGAATCTTGGGGTCTATGTGGGTTCAGTAGGTCTTCTGCAGTATTTGTGATGATTGGGATGCAGTTCAACAGATGATCATCGGAAATTGAACTTTTGCCACTTTCCAAATGATCACTAAAGTCAAGTTATTATTTATTATTAGTCTGAGGCGTGCATATTAAGATACTAGAGCTACATATGAGTCTGTGTTCTCCTGAGCATGGTGCTCATCAAGTCTCTATGAAAGATCTGAAGTACATGACAATAGCTGAAGGCATGACCCATGATGAGTCACGCAACAGTTCTGCTTTGTGTTTCTGATTGGCCTGTTGTCCACCAACTATCGACCGAAGGAAAACAATGGTGTCAGAGGCTCATGGTATGTCCATTTCTATATACTTATCTGTTATTATTCGACCTATAGCTAGTCAGATTTTCTTTACAGGCACCTTTAAGTCCCTGATCCCAAAAATACAAAATAAAAAACATTATTAATGGATATTTTTTACAGTGTGACAAGGTGAGTAGTATCTCCCAACCATCTTGAACTGTCGTCTGGACAGTGTAAGGTGAATTTGGAAGTGGGTTTTCTTTGAATGCGATGTATGCGCTGACAGCGCCCAGAAGCTGAGCAGTGACAAGAGTCTTGTTTTACTCTTTATCTCTCCCCTCCAGCATCTCTTCATCTAGAGGAGTATTTTAAATAAAAGTCCCTCATTAATAATAAGTAAATATAAGCTTAAAATAACTAAGGGAATCAAATGATCATTGTTGTCTCACTAGGAAAGTTTGTAGCTTATCAAATGTAGCCTGAGGCGTGCATATTAATGATACCAGAGCTACATATGAGTCTGTGTTCACTTGATGGCACGGCTCCTCATTAAGTCTCTATGAAAGATCTAAAGTGAATGCAAATGCTGAAGGCATGACCCATGATGAGTCACGCAACAGTCTGCTTTGTGTTCTGATTGGCCTGTTGTCCACCATCGAAGGAAACAATGGTGTCTGAGGCTCATGGTATGTCCATTTCTATATACTTATCTGTTATTATTCGACTATACCTAGGTCAGATTTTCTTTACAGGCACCTTTAAGTCCCTGATCACAAAATCCCCCAAAAAAACAATTAATTAATGGATATTTTTTTACAGTGTGACAAGGTGATAGTTCTCCAACCATCTTGAACTGGCGTCTGGACAGTGTAAGGTGAATTTGGAAGTGGGTTTTCTTTGAAATGCGATGTATGCGCTGACATGCCCCAGAACCTGAGAGCTGACAGGAGTCTTCGCTTTCCTCTTCATCTCTCTCTCCTCCGTCTCTCCATCTCGCCGCAGCATTTAGAATAAAGATCACATGTGCTCGGCACCGGTGTTGAGGAATACTAAGTCAGCCAGTCAGATAGATGTCTCGCCAAAAGGGATTTGTCCCTGAGAGCTGAAGGCAGAGAGGAGACTGCCCTGCTATTTGCATTTCTGAATTGCTTAGCTGGTCAAGCATGCGTTATGCGGCGGGCATGAAGACTGTCATAGCGGCAACACAGGAGCGGCTCACTGCTGGACTTCACCCAACAAATATGGATTATGTTAAGTGGAGCTGGATATGCTAATGCGTCCCGCTGGCATCTGCGTGTGCGTGTGTGTGTGTGTGTATGGGAGGACAGCTACTGTTTGGCAGGTCTATCATTCCATCATTAAAGGCCACATTATTACTTACAACCACGCTTGCATGACAATCACATGAGGAAAGGCCAGTCCCTCTGAGCACCCGCCGTGTCCTTCACTGCTGCTGAAACTCAAGTCACTCAGATCCCACAAGAAAAGCTATAGTAGTTTCGAGTAAGCACTATTGTGTTTGTAAACCATTCTGTAAAGTACAAACCAGTCATATTGATTTTGATTTTGTCTTCGTAATCTACAATTGAAATCTGAAAATGCACTTCCTGTTTGTTTTGCAGTTCTCAGATTAGGTAAGTCTGAGGATAGTGGGCGTGGCTAACACACTTAACCACGCCCCTTTCAGCCATTTCAACAGAAATGGTGAGGAGGAGGAGTCTGTTAGGTTGTAATAACTCTCCCCAAACCCTTTTCCAAATCTTTCTGAATGAAACGCCTACTTTACTACATCCAATCAGCTCGCAGTAGAAAAACAAGCCACGCCCACTGTTTTCTCTTTTTTATAATAATTTTTTCAGGGTTTTCAACTTTAATGGACAGGACAGTATTGACAGGAAAGTGTGGGGAGCAGAGAGAGGGGAAGGATCGGCATAGGACCTCGAGGCAGGAATCGAACTCAGGTCGCCGTGAGCACCAAAGTGTGTGTGTTGGCGCACTATCCACTACACCACTGGCTCCAACGACTGTTTTCTTCTTTAATATTCAGTTTCTCTAGGAACTGCGTCACAATACGGGAAAAAAAACAGTCGCAGCTTCCAATTCATGCGGACTTTAAGTAATTTTAAGTACTGCCGATTCTATAGTTGCTATGGTACAACAACAACAACTATAATAATATAAATAAACGACTCCATTTTAAAATCGTATCACCTGGAGTCACACAGGAACGGCGTATACCTGGCTGTATATCTTATCAGAAAAGTGAAAGTGACACAAATTTATTATTTCACCTCTTTCCGAGTTACCCGAAGGTCCTTTCTGAATGGATAGTGGAAAAAAGGGATATCAGACCTCATTTTCAGCTGACTTAAGAGAAATGGCACTTGTTAGCTAACGCTTTCTTTCCCAAACACAAATTTTAGATGCCATTTATCAAACTGCAGTTAATGAACCGGTTCTTTCACTATATTAGACTTGTTATAATACTGAATTTTAGTACTGAAACTAAATAAAACATTCCAGATAACATTTAAGCATTTAATAATTTTGACCTTAAAATGGTTCATAAAAAAATGAAAACTGCTTTTATTCTAGCCAAAATAAAACAAATAAAACTTTCTCCAGAAGAAAAAATATTATCAGACATACTGTGAAAATTTCCTTGCTCTGTCATCATTTGGGAAAAAAGAAAAAAAAAATCAAAAGGGGGCTAATAATTCTGACCAACTATATATATATATATATATATATATATATATATATAATATATTAGATATATATATATAATATATAATATATTATATATATATATATATATACATACACACCCACACACACACTATATATATATATATATATATATATATATATATATATATATATATATATATATATATATATATATATTCTGACTTCAACTATATATATATATATAACCCTAACATCAACTGTATATATATATATATATATATATATATATATTCTGACTTCAACTATATATATATATATATATATATATATATATATATATATATACAGTTGAAGTCAGAATATATATATTCATATATATATATATATATATATATATATATATATATATATATATATATATATATATATATCAATGCATTTACATATTCATTTCCCTGTGTTTACTCCTCATAAGCATACAAATTGGTAATTTAAAGATCACTTCAGGCACAGAGGCTCTGTTGTCCTTCACTAAAGACATAAATCCAGATTTAGCAAATAGCAACTGACACTCTATCCAAGCCTATGAAGAATTATCATCTTCAGAATGACAGAATTAGCGGCGTCAGGCCTGGAATTGAGCCCCTGTCCCAGTGGGACGTGTGTGTGTGTGTGTGTAGCGGGTGGCCCCTGGCGTAGATGTTGAATTTGCTGGGGGCATTGTTAGCCTTCTCCACCCCTCAGCCCTGGATCTGGGCTTTGCCTCCAGCATGTGTGGATCCCCCACTTTCCATACTACACACACACACGCACACACACACACACACACACACGGAAGGACAGGAGCTGTTTGGCCCCAGGCGGTCTGCTGGTTTGGATGGACTCAGATGAGGCACATTAAAGGGCCAGTGCTAAATTTGGTGTGTGAATTGTGAGCAGAAATGCTTTTGTATGTAATTAATTCCATCGTAGCCTCGGGCCCCTAGCTGAAGCTCTTGATGTGTGGGCCAACAACAATCAACACCACCACTATAACGATTAAATGACGAAAAGACACGACAAACTACACCCACAAAAACTGAATTACGGGGTTAAAGACACAGCTACAGCATAGATCAGTCTACCATTGTACAACTGAACACTTACAGACCAAACTACAGCAGTAAACCCCCCAAAATAAACTACAGTTAAACAAAAACACAGTTCAATTCAATTAAAATTCAATTAGCTAAACACAGCTATGCAGACATACTACTAAACACTCTAAAAACAACTTCACAACTAATGCGTCAATTGCATTTCAATTCAATTACACAGCTAAAGAACCGCCCCTCCACCACCACCACACACACACACACACACACACACACACACACACACATATACAGACTACACTACCAAAATAAATGATAACTTCACTACTAATACGTACCTATCCGGCTGTAAGCAAAAGGGAATAAAAACTAAAGTTAAACAACAAGGTTTAGGCACTGCTACTTCCCAATTTACACCCCTACAGACTCTAAAAGACTTAATAACATGCTTACACAGCAAACTACACCAATAAAAACAAATAAAAAATGATCTTTACAGATAAAAATCGCTATTTTCATCTTTACTTGTAAGTCGATTTGGATAAAATTGACCAATCAAAATCAGGTATTCTAGAGAGTGTGTAATAACTGGGAAAAACATACATTGATTGACCAATCAAAATTAAGTATTCCAGAGAACCGTGTAATAAATGGCAATACAATACATTGAAATGTCACGACTGACCAATCACAATCAAGCATTCCAGAGTGTGTAATAACTGGGAACAACATACACTGGAATGTCATGATTGACCAATCAGAGTCAAGTATTCCAGAGTGTGTGTAATAACTGGGAATAACACACACTGGAATGTCATGATTGACCAATCAGAGTCAAGTAATTCAGAGTGTGTGTAATAACTGGAAATAACACACACTGGAATGTCATGACTGACCAATCAGAGTCAGAGAGTGTGTAATAACTGGGAATAACACACACTGAAATGTCATGATTGACCAATCAGATTCAAGTATTCCAGAGTGTGTGTAATAACTGGGAATAACACACACTGAAATGTCATGATTGACCAATCAGATTCAAGTATTCCAGAGTGTGTGTAATAACTGGGAATAACACACACTGAAATGTCATGGAATAACATAAATTGACTGACCAATTAGAATCAGATTGTGTGTAATAACTGGGAATAACAAATGATGGAATGTTGTGATTGACCAATCAGTATCAAGTATTCCAGAGAGGGTGCCATAACTGAGAGTAACATATATTGGAATATCGTCATTGACCAATCAGAATCAAGTATTTCAGAAAGGGTGCCATAACTGAGAATAACATATATTGGAATATCGTCATTGACCAATCAGAATCAAGTATTTCAGAGAGCTTGTGATAAATGGGAATAACATATACTGAAATGTCGTCATTGACCAATCAGAATCAAGTATTCCAGAGAGCTTGTGATAAATGGGAATAACTGAAATGTCGTCATTGACCAATCAAAATCAAAGTAATCCAGAGAGCATCTAATAACAACGTGAATGAATGTCCTCTGTCTTCTAAACCTCACAGGTATCTTGGAAAACAGCAAAAGGGAGATCATTTACCCAAGCTGCACATCTTAGAGGTGTAATTACCATTAATGCAGCTCATTAAATGAAATACAGCTGAAATTAAGAGTGTCTCTCCTCACAGCAATAAATCTCAATCTCACCTCAGAGAGCTGAAGCAGAGATGGGGGAAACCGGCACGGGGCGGCGCTCTCCACTCCACCGCTTTCTCTCTGTGTGTGTGTGTCATTACACTGTCACACCATCAAATCACATGATTACACCCACAGCGCCAGTCCCCTGATGATGACACGCGCGGGCAGCCGTCCCCTGATGATGACACGCGCGGGCGCTGTGATGAAAGGCTGCGAGGTGGCCTTGGCGCAGAGGCCAAGGAGTCGCCATCACTCGAAAAACACTTACAGTGACTGCTGTCTTAAAGGAACACTCCACTTTTACTGGAAATAGACTCATGTTATAGCTCCCAAACACGCTTACTCTTGCTGCTTGTTCAAACTACTTATTTCAAATTTCCAACACAATTCTTAAGGATTCTAAAGGACAGCTTAATTGTTTAATGTTCAATTCACATAAATTTGTAATGTTGAGTTGTAATGTTGAGTTTTACCCAGACATCCCAAGTCTCCTGCATATGCATAGAGACTCCTGGATGCCCGCAAATGAATGATAATCTCCTGGAAATCGAGCGTCACCCCCCTGTCCTCAAATATTTTGCGTACCCCTCTCCACCGCATCCCTCCCCGCTCTTCAGATATGTCACGCACCCTCTTCAATATTCAAGAGCTGTCACGCACCACACAAATACCCCCCTCCCCGTCCCCCAACTCTAGCAACCTCCCGCAAATCATCTATGCAACCTGCAAATGACTTTTCCAAAGTTGGGATGTCTATTTAGCATCTTTGAATCCATTCTCCAGGTCTGGCAGGAGAATTTTTAGCTTAGTTTAGCTTAGCATACATTATTGAATTGGATTAGACCGTTAGCATCTTGCACAAAAATGTCAAAAAATACTTTCGATAATCTTCCTACACTGTATAAATGCTGGGTTCCCAACAATTCCTTCAAGTTAACTTAATTGTTTTTACAAATTTCAGTGGATTGAAGGTTAGCTTAGCTCAGCATACATCATTAAATTGGATTAGACCGTTAGCATCTTGCACAAAAATGTCCAAAAAGACTTTCGATAATCTTCCTACACTGTATAAATGCTGGGTTCATAAACAATTCCTTCAAGTTACCTTAATTGTTTTTACAAATTTCAGTGGATTGAAGGTTAGCTTAGCTTAGCATACATTATTGAATTGGATTAGACCGTTAGCACCTTGCACAAAATTGTCAAAAAAGACTTTCGATAATCTTCCTACACTGTATAAATGCTGGGTTCCCAACAATTCCTTCAAGTTAACTTAATTGTTTTTACAAATTTCAGTGGATTGAAGCTTAGCTTAGCTTAGCATACATCATTGAATTGGATTAGACCGTTAGCATCTTGCACAAAAATGTCAAAAAAGACTTTCGATAATCTTCCTACACTGTATAAATGCTGGGTTTCCCAACAATTCCTTCGAGGTAACTTAATTGTTTTTACAAATTTCAGTGGACTGAAGCTTAGCTTATCTTAGCATACATCATTGAATTGGATTAGACCGTTAGCATCTTGCACAAAAATGAATCTTCCTACACTGTAAAAAATGTTGGGTTCTCAACAATTCCTTCATGTCAGTTCCTTCAAACCGATTGTTTTTACAAATTTCATTGGATTGAACATAAAACAATTAAGTTGACCCTCCAAAAAACTTAGGAATTGTGTTGTTTTAACTCATTTTTAATAAGCAGCTTGAACAAAAGTCATTTTTGAGTGTATTTAAAGCTTGATTCTTCTGTGGGAATTTTCTGTTGGAGACAAATTTTCAGTCAATTGATTATGATGCCAGAATGAGAGTGCTGTCTTAAAGGAACACTACACTTTTATCAGAAATAAAACTCCCCTAGAGTTACACAGTTGAGTTTTACCATCTCGGAATCCATTCTCCAGGTCTGCAAGAGCACATTTAGCTTAGCTTCGCATACATCATTGCATTGGATTAGACCGTTAGCATTTTGCACACAAAAAAATTCAAAAAAGGCTTTCGATAATCTTTCTACACTGTAAAAATGCTGGGTTCCCAACAATTCCTCCAAGTTACCTTATTGTTTTAACAAATTGAAGTTAATTGAACATGAAACATTTCAGTTGTCCCACAAAAGGCATATTTAAAATGTGTTAGAACAACACAATTCTTAAGTAGTTTGAACAAAAGTCATTTTTGAGTGTATTTAAAGTTTGATTCTTCTGTGGGAATTTTCTGTTGGAGACAAATTTTCAGTCCAGTGATTATGATGCCAGAATGAGAGTGCTGTCTTAAAGGAACACTACACTTTTATCAGAAAGAAAACTCCCCTAGAGTTACACAGTTGAGTTTTACCATGTTTGAAACCATTCTCCAGGTCTGCAAGAGCACATTTAGCTTAGCTTAGCATACATCATTGAACTGGATTAGACCGTTAGCATTTTGCACAAAAAAAATTCAAAAAAGGCTTTCGATAATCTTTCTACACTGTATAAATGCTGGGTTTTAATAAGTTTTTAATAAGTTACCTTATTGTTTTAACAAATTGAAGTTAATTGAACATTTAAGTTGTCCCACAAAAAATGTGTTGGAACAAAACAATTCTTATGTAGTTTGAACAAAAGTCTTTTTTTGTGTGTGTGTATTTAAAGCTTGATTCTTCTGTGGGAATTTTCTGTTGGGGACACATTTTCAGTAAAGTGATTATTACGCCAGAATGAGAGTGCTGTCTTAAAGGAACACTACACTTTTAAAAAATATTTATCTGATGCATTTTTACAGCAGTTTAATTCGGTGGATGTTTTAGTAAAATTGCTCAGAGTGTAATGTTGAGTTCTTTTAAAAAGAAATGGACAATTTTCTCAAAATATGTGTCAAAATAGTCACCAAAAATCAATCTGCTAGCTGTAACACAGAAGAAGTTATGGCCAAATTAAGACTCAAAATCACCCTAGAGTGACTGAATTGAAAACATCCCCAACAGCACATGAGAGTTAAGGGGCTAATAACATTGATCTTAAAACTGATTTTATTCTAGCTGAAATAAAACAAATGAGAAAAATATTATAGCAAACAATTTGAGAAATATTAAAAAAAAAGATTTTTGATTTCAACTATATATATATAGGAGAGGCAGAAAAAGATAGAGGAGTAATTAGATAGATAGAGGGGTACTGAGAGCTCCTAACAGGCCCTGGCGCTGCATGGCAGATGCGGAGGACAGTTTGTCGATGGAGCCTTTTATAATGCAAAGGCTTATAATTATCTCTCTCTTTGCTCTCCTCGCGTTGACATATCGCTTTTTCCCTAAATGTCAGGAGGAGTGGTCCGGTGCACGGTCCAGCCCCTCGATCTCAACCCTATGATGGCTCAGCTTTTAGCCCAGAGAGATCTCCGCCGGCTCTCCTCCCACTGGGGAATAAGCATTCAGGCCTCAGTGAACGTTGACCTGGCTATTGTTGTTTGTGATACTTACTGGTAAACTTTTGCAATCAATACAACATCAGGCAGAGGAGCCCGGGGGAGCGCCGAGCTGAAGCAGTGCACTTAATCTTCCCTCCGGTCGCTGCTCTCTGCTCCGCCGCTAAACTGGGTAG